>NW_025534638.1:0-171268 GCF_020615455.1 Coregonus clupeaformis
GTGAAACGGATATGAATTAATACCTTTAAATAAAAGGTGACATTCTGTACTGTCACCTAATATGAAACATTATATCTCAAATCCAAAATGCTGGATTATAGCACCAAATGTAAAACTGTAAGCTTCACTGTCCAAACACATATGGTGTGGACTATGTGTGCCCTGGTAAACACATGTGGATCTGGTGAACAGTTACCACTTGTAACAGCCTTCCTCTGTGACTAGACAGCCTGACAGCCTGCAAAGAGTCAAATCATATTAAAACCACACTGCTATTCTTTGGTGGTGAAAATAGTGGCAGTATATTTTTTCAACATATTCAGATATATCACTGTCCTGAAACCTGCCATATATATTCATAAATTAATGTATCTTTATTAGAAATGACAAATTATCAAAGTATTGCTTAACCCTCCTGTTGTCCTGGGGTCATTCTGACCCCAAATTAAATCTTTTGCCGACAAAATATGTTTTTTATTCATCAATTGGTCTGAAAATAACGGTAGTTGTTTAATACTATGCTCTTTATGATTCAAACAAATTTGAAGTAATTTGATTGAATTATGGGTGTTTTACTAAATGTAATAACTTCTGTTGTCCTCTGGGGTCAAAAAGACCCCGCAGCACAAAGTTTACATACTGCTTGGCAACACATCTTTGATCATGTTTCTTTGATGTGTGGGGTCAAGCAATGGTTATGACAACAACAACAACAACAAAAAAGTATTTTCTCACAGGTGTTTGGGCATTTCACATTTTAGTCTGAGAGACAGGCAGCACAATGAGGAGGTAGAAGTTTTATAATGCACAGAGGCTTGCAAGATAATTTTTGAAATAAAAGAAAATAATGACCAGGGGAGGACAATGCTGCACATAATGAGGATGAATCAACTGATGAAGAGGGTTCAGGGTCAGAAGAGGAGGAACATAATGATGAGGTGATAGATCCAACATACAGACAGCATGCTACTTCTTCCTCCGAAGATTCCCCCACATCTCCTGCTGCAGAAATGGAAGATGATTATGAATATAAGGAAATGGATGAACGTGATGATGACGTAGAATCTGAAGCTGGTATGGAAGAAGTGTCAGAAGTGGAGCACTGCACCTATTATGATGAAGAATGGGGCGGCAGGTAGCTTAGTGGTTAAGGTAGCTTAGTGGTTAAGAGCGTTGTGCCAGTAACCGAAAGGTCTCTGGTTCTAATCCCCGAGCTGACTAGGTGAAACATCTGTCGATGTGCCCTTGAGCAAGGCACTTAACCCTAATTGCTCCTGTAAGTCGCTCTGGATAAGAGCGTCTGCTAAATGACAAAAAATAATAAAATAATAAAAAATAAGAATCAACAGATGAGGTAGAATCTGAAGTTGAAATGGAAGAAGTGTCAGAAGTGGAGGACATCATCTATTATGATGAAGACGAAGAATCAACCATCTCAGCTGGGTCCTCTTCCTCAGATTCTACCTCATCTGTTGATTCTTCATCTTCATCATAATAGATGATGTCCTCCATTTCAACTTCAGATTCTACCTCATCTGTTGATTCTTCATCATAATAGGTGCAGTGCTCCACTTCTGACACTTCTTCCATACCAGCTTCAGATTCTACGTCATCATCACGTTCATCCATTTCCTTATATTCATAATCATCTTCCATTTCTGCAGCAGGAGATGTGGGGGAATCTTTCGAGGAAGAAGTAGCATGCTGTCTGTATGGGATCTATCACCTCATCATTATGTTCCTCCTCTTCTGACCTGAACCCTCTTCATCAGTTGATTCATCCCTATGTGCAGCATTGTCCTCCTGGTCATTATTTTCTTTATTTCAAATATTATCTTGCAAGCCTCCTGTGCATTATAAAACTTCTGCCTCCTCATTGTGCTGCCTGTCTCTCTCAGAATAAAATAATGAGGGAAATATTTTTTTGTTGTTGTCATAACCATTGCTTGACCCCACACATCAAAAAGAAACATGATCAAAGATGTTTTGCTACAGTATGTAAACTTTATGCAGTCTTTTGACCCCAGAGACAACAGAAGTTATTACATTAGTAAAACACCCATAATTCAATCAAATTTACTTCAAATTTAGTTTGAATCATAAAGAGCATAGTAATAAACAACTACCGTTATTTTCAGACTAAAGATGTAACACAGAATTGATTGAAAATGTATACTGTATGCTTTATAAACAGTCAAACCAGGCGGGGTCATTTTTGACGCCAGAGGACAAAAGGTGTGATTATGGGCTGTCATTAATAAAAAATAAAATGATTCAAAAACAGCATCCTCACTAAACTTTTACAAATACCACTCAGTGATAAGTCAAATAGTCAAAATAATAATAGGTCAAAATATTTCATAGTTTCATTGTATTTTTACTTAAAAACAGGGTATACTTTTATATAAACAAGGTCTATTGGCTCTAAATTCCAAAACAAATGAAAAAAATTCTAGTAATGGGTTGAACAGAAGTAAGACTAAAGATGTAACACAGAATTGATTGAAAATGTATACTGTATGCTTTATAAACAGTCAAACCAGGCGGGGTCATTTTTGACGCCAGAGGACTTATAAAGGTGTGATTATGGGCTGTCAAATAAAAAATAAAATGATTCAAAAACAGCATCCCTCACTAAACTTTTACAAATACCACTCAGTGATAAGTCAAATAGTCAAAATAATAATAGGTCAAAATAATTCATAGTTTCATTGTATTTTTTACTTAAAAACAGGGTATAATTTTATGTAAACAAGGTCTATTGGCTCTAAATTCCAAAACAAATGAAAAAAATTCTAGTAATGGGTTGAACAGAAGTAAGACTAAAGATGTAACACAGAATTGATTGAAAATGTATACTGTATGCTTTATAAACAGTCAAACCAGGCGGGTCATTTTTGACCCCAGAGGACAAAAGGTGTGATTATGGGCTGTCATTACAATAAAAATAAAATGATTCAAAAACAGCATCCTCACTAAACTTTTTACAAATACCACTCAGTGATAAGTCAAATAGTCAAAATAATAATAGGTCAAAATAATTCATAGTTTCATTGTATTTTTACTCAAAAACAGGGTATACTTTTATGTAAACAAGGTCTATTGGCTCTAAATTCCAAAACAAATGAAAAAAATTCTAGTAATGGGTTGAACAGAAGTAAGACTAAAGATGCATTAACACAGAATTGATTGAAAATGTATACTGTATGCTTTATAAACAGTCAAACCAGGCGGGGTCATTTTTGACCCCAGAGGACAAAAGGCGTAAGGCATTTGGGAGGACAACACGAGGTTAAAGAGAGAAAACTATAAAGTACAAATATTTGAGTAGACTGACCAGAGCAGTTTAAAAAGCAGTATCAGGCAAAAGACAGACAGTGAGGTATCAGATTTAGATTGTATTGAGTATACAGTCCACACCATATCTATTTTGACAGTGAAACTGACATTTTAAATGTGGCTCTATACTCCAGCATTTTGGATTTGAGATCAAATGTTTCATATGAGGTGACAGTATATAATGTCACCTTTTATTTGAGGGTATTTTAATACATATCTGTTTCAACATTTAGAAATGAAAGCACTTTATGTATCTAGTCCCCCTATTTGAAGAAGTCATAAGTATTCTAACTAATTCACTCATAGTGTATTAAAGTAGTCAAAAAGTTGAGTATTTGGTCTCAAACTCTATTGGTTGCATTTGCAGTTTGTTTTGGTTGTGTTTTGGTTATGTTTGTCCAATAGTAACTGAATGGTGGATGATGACTGGAGTAATTTTCTGTGTAAGTGTCGAGTAATTAACATGTTTCTAAACACTACTAAATTAATCCTGATGATTCCATGATTGAGACAAATCATGAATGAATCATGAATAATATGAGTGAGAAAGTTACAGAGGCTACAACAAAACGCTAACCTCTCACCATTACCAATAACAGAGGGGGTATGATCTTTTGTTCCTCTGTAACTTTCTCATTGCATCATCATTCACGATTCATTCATGATTATTCATAATCATGGTAGCATCCACATGAATGTAGAAGTGTTCAGAAACATCTTCTATTCTTACTGACAATACAAGTGAAGTGACTCCCAAAATGACAGGACATTATTCACCATTCAGTTTCTATTGGGGAAAACATCATCCAAAACACAACCAAAACAAACTGCAAATGCATTCAACAAGTTTGTAGAATAACAAGCTTGATGTAATCACTGTGGGTAGGAATATGGGACCAAATACTAAACATTTGACTAAATTAATTTGTCCAAATAATTACGACTTTTTCATTGGGAGAATTACACACATAAAGTGCTTTAATTTCTAAACGGTAAAACAGATATGAATTAATACCTTTAAATAAAAGGTGACATTCTGTACTGTCACCTAATATGAAACATTCTATCTCAAACCAAATTGCTGGAGCATAGCACCAAATGTAAAACTGTAAGCTTCACTGTCCAAACACATATGGTGTGGACTATGTGTGCCTGGTAAACACATGTGGATCTGGTGAACAGTTATCACTTGTTGACCAACTACAGGAATACTGACCTCAGAGTCTCCAGTTTACAGTGGGGATTCCCCAGTCCAGCAGAGAGCAGCTTCACTCCTGAATCCTTCAGGTCATTGTTACTCAGATCCAGCTCTTCATGTGTGAGGGGTTTGAACTCAGAGCTGAGACCAGAGAAGCACAGCCTTCCTCTGTGACTAGACAGCCTGACAGCCTGCAAAGAGTCAAATCATATTAAAACCACACTGCAATTATTTGGTGGTGAAAATAGCGGCAATATATTTTTTCAACATTTTCAGATATATCAGTGTCCTGAAACCTGCCATATCTATTCATAAATGGATGTATCATTATTAGAAATGACAAATTATCAAAGTATTGCTTGTAGATAGAAAAATATAAAGTACAAATATTTGAGTAGACTGACCAGAGCAGTTTAAAAAGCAGTATCAGGCAAAAGACAGACAGTGAGGTATCAGATTTAGATTGTATTGAGTATACAGTCCACACCATCTCTAGTTTGACAGTGAAACTGACATTTTAAATGTGGCTCTATACTCCAGCATTTTGGATTTTAAAACAAATGTTTCATATGAGGTGACAGTATATAATGTCACCTTTATTTGAGGGTATTTTTTATACGTGTCTGTTTCACCATTTAGAAAAAATAAATGCACTTTATGTATCTAGTCCCCTATTTGAAGAAGTCATAAGTATTCTGACCAATTCACTTATAGTGTATTAAAGTAGTCAAAGGTTTAGTATTTGGTCCCATATTCCTGCCGACAATAATGACCACAGGTGAACAGTGAGTGCTTTATAAATACATTTGATTGATTGTTAGGTTTAGGGTTTATATGGCAAAAAACAGTATGGGTTTATGGCACTCTTGCTCCTCCTTGTGGCCGTATGTGGGTACTACATAACTCATTCATGACACTTGCTAGGCTCATAATCTGAGGTAGCAACTGCGTCAGATCTACAAATCCATTAGCTAGACCACCCGATTAGACAACAATCACCCCATTATATCCATTTGGTTTGCAACTCAGTGAACCTGCGCAGCATTCGCTCAATTTGATGCCTACGAACGAAGATTTCGATGCATATCAAATTATCCAGCAGTCATTTAGAAACAACAAGTCATCAAATAAATTGTTATTCTTAATTAAGAAATGTCTTCTGGCTGTTTAAATCTGCCACATCTTGAAAGAGAGGACAGGGACATGCGTTTTGTTTTAGATTGTACACTTTTTCTTAAAACAAATATGGTTAACCATGACCAGAAAATGTTTAATGTTTGATGGCTATCCGCCAGACAACACCTCTTAGACTGTGTCTCACCTCACTATTGGTGACCACAACATGTACTCAGGTGAACAGTGTGCGCGCTCACCAAGTAGCCGTAACCTTGGTAATAGATAAGTTACCTGGAGGTAAACCTACAGGGTTAACGCTCACCAAGTAGCCGTAACCTTGTTAATAATCAGTTACCTGAGGTAAACCTACAGGGTTAACGCTCACCAAGTAGCCGTAACCTTGGTAATAATAAGTTACCTGAGGTAAACCTACAGGGTCAACGCTCACCAAGTATCCGTGACCTTGTTAATAATAAGTTACCTGAGGTAAACCTACAGGGTTAACGCAGGCAGGTCTCATTGATAACAATAGTGGAGCTGGCTTTGTGACGCAGAACAATGGGCTGGGAATAGAACGTTCTGAAGGCGAGTCGGTGTCACGGAGCTCAATAGAACTAATAGGAGCTGATAGGGTGAAAAATACCCTAAAATAAGGCTTGTTTTTTTGCAATTACTTCATAACCAGGGACAGAAGGTAATATTATGAAACTGGGCTCCATGGCGGATGCAATGAACTAATTTGATCAGAAATAAATGTTGTAAAAAATGTCACTTGATGCGCCCCAAAAATAATATTCAAAAGTTCAGTCCTTGGACACAGAGGGATTAAACACTAAAGTTACCGTCCATCTGGTGAAGAGAGGAGAACCGGACAGAGGGATGGTAGGTAGCCAGCATCCGTCAACCAGAGAGGGAGAAGCCCTCCACGGTATTTAACAGGTGGAAGAAACAACCAGGGAGCTCCATCGGTCCACAAGAAATGCAGGCAGCCGGTGATGATGTAGTGGTAGCTAGGATAACTAGGATGCTGCTGGTAGAGTAGCTAGCTTAGCTAGCTGTACCGACTAGCTTGGATAGCTAGCAGGTCGTTCGTCTGTCCCTCGAGGATGATGACGAATCCGGTGAACCACACAATTAAACAAGACTAGCGAGTGAAAAGGATCTGGCTACACTCATACTGTCACTGACCATTACGCAAAAAAGCAAATTGAACAATAAACTTCGGTGTCTCAACACTGTAACGAACTCTGTCGTTATTTCCCAACATCACCTCAGTCCACTCTGCGCGTAACTGGACAATATGCTTGGCGCCAAACCGTACGTGGACGCGGACAGTTCTGTACGGGGACGCGGACAGTTTCAGAACGCGGACATGAGCAGAGCCACACAATAAACTAAACCAAGTCTTTACAGTGGCTTACATTAGTAATATTCTTTTTTTATTATGGAAAACAAAATGATTCGTTTTTTTAAAACAATGTTTTGAGATCTGGGCCCATATCCAAAAAGCGTCTCAGAGTAGAAAATGTGTTGTATAAGTGCTGAGAATAAAGCCGTTTTAGTCCTACTCTTATGGGTATAAATTAAAGCAATGCTTGAAGCCTCTTTATTCATAAGTGTCCCACCTAGTTGGCAGATATTTAGGACACCTCATGAGCTGTCCTAACCAGTTAAGAGGTACCAGCAGGTGTCTTGATAATAGAAACATGCAGCGAGTCAGTGGTTCCTGTGCAACATGTAGTTGCTTTGGAGCAGTGGTGATCTGTCATTCAGGGCAGAGCCCCACCTGTTTAGCAGATGCTCTTACCCAGAGCTATTTACAGTAAGTGCATTCATCTTAAGATAGCTAGGTGAGACAACCAGATAATACAGTCAAATATACAGGATACGAACATTCAATTTCAGCTAAACAATGGATATATAGCGTTTTGCAATAAAAATAATAATAATTATCTACATCTAAAATCTATTAATTAAACATCTGAGAACAGTAATATTGAAGGTACCCATAAGCAACCATTTCTGATTATTGTGGAAATAGCATTTAGGAAATAAACTCTTAATAATTCTTAAACAAAATTGTCATCTCACCTCTTAGCTTTGGTGTCATGTTCCCCAGAGAGACTCATTTTAGACCACTGACCCCTAAACAGAGATCCAACATGTTGGTTGTAGTTAACACAGTAATTCTTGAATGTGAATTGTTATCATTTATTAATTATCTCTTACAAAACATTTACTAACAGACATATTGAAACAGTCAGGCTATTTAATGCAATCAAATGAACATCTGGTTGTGACATCTCTTCTCCATGTTAACTGTCAATAATAATAATAAGTCACTGTTTGTTAAGGTAGTTATAGACAGTGCAGCAACACAAGGCCATGTCTCACACTTATTTGTATTCATTAAAAGTCAGCCAATTATTATCTTTAAATCTGTTCTTTTCTAAACGTATCTGAGAATGTAGACAGAAGGGCTAAAACGGGCTTGATTGATCTGGGGGATCAGTGATCTATACAGAAAGGTTTTTTGCAACAATTAAGAGATTTTTATTATTTAAAGTAGGCTAGGTTATAATGTATAACAGTATTTTTTGTGTAAAGCAGATCAAGGTCTATACCTCAGCCAGTGGTGACCCGTCATTCAGGGCAGGTGGCCTTTCCTGTTTTGCATGTTATTTTGGCATTAATACGTGTCACATATCAGTTTGCAAAAATTTAAAATAATATATATATATAATTGAGTTAATAAAGCCGCGAAAAAAACATGGTCTCTTTTTTGTTTTCTTGAGTAAGGCAGCTCCAAAATGCAGGTGTTTCAGCCTAGCTCAGTGCTTTCTGTGGTGGTGGGTCAAGCCAGAAGACAATACAGAGCGTTGCTCCGTGATTGGCTCAGTGCTCTGTCACTCATGGGGACACTACGTCACCGCCAAGTCTAAGGGTAGAGCTAGAAAATTCAAGCCCCTTCGGTGCTGCCACAGAGTTACATTAGAAGTGCCCATCCAAGAAGGTCATTGGCCACAGATAAAATGACGTCAAATCACATTATATCTACAGTAGCTTTGATTGGACTGATCATGTCAACATCATACTTTCAAAATCTTAGCCAGCAGTCATCATCACGAATCAAGTTGACAATCTACAGGCAAATCCTTTTTAATCCTTGTCATATGAAGAGAAATAATGAAGAGAAATTATAGGACAGCTGTTGGGACTCTGCTGTCGGGACTCTGCTGTTGGGACTCTGCTGTTGGGACTCTGCTGTTGGGACTCTGCTGTTGGGACTCTGCTGTTGGGACTCTGCTGTCGGGACTCTGCTGTCGGGACTCTGCTGTCGGGACTCTGCTGTCGGGACTCTGCTGTCGGGACTCTGCTGTTGGGACTCTGCTGTTGGGACTCTGCTGTCGGGACTCTGCTGTCGGGACTCTGCTGTCGGGACTCTGCTGTCGGGACTCTGCTGTCGGGACTCTGCTGTTGGGACTCTGCTTCATGTAGGCCCTAACAGTTTGTGGGCACCGTTTGTCACCGTTATAGTGCAATGAATGTATTGTTTAGTGTTGTGTTGTGGAGTGGCTTTGATGGCATGCATAATATTGTAGCAAACAGCGGGGCAGGGCAGTGAACCCAGGTCGCTGGCCAAAACTAGGTTAACCCTATTGCTGCGATGGGAATTGTAACCTGTCTCACACTGCCCCCTATAAAAGCAAGTCTCGTGCTTCGACTACTCAGACCCCTCACACATCCGGGCCGTGCAATCTGATGGCCTCACAGACACCATACTACTTCTGACACCAATGTAGCAAACAGCGGGGCAGGGAAGTGAACCCAGGTTGCACTTGTAAAAAGGCAAACAACCTACGCATCGCGCCACTGGCGCCAATTGGGTTACTTGGTTGGAATTGCATCATAGTACATGGGAATAATGATGCATTCTATTTAGTAAAGTGGTTTCTTGCATCAAACACAACAACATTTTCAGTCACCTCCTCCTTGTGTGAAGGACAAGTAGATAAACAGGTTAATGTCAAGCTCTGCATGTTTTTTGGAATGTCTCATGGAATGTAGGCTTACATTGAACACCACACATTGGCTGCTACTGTAGGCTGAATGCAGTGGCGGCTCCTGAAAAAATTCTCAGGAGGGGCAATTTTTCTGATGATTTAGGTGACCTACACACATTTTTAAAAAGATATGTCCAGCAACAACATGAAGACAGGGGCAGCATATAAGTCAATACCAGAATCATTTATTGACTGATCTCAGGGAGTGCTCCTAATCTCAGCTTGTTACCTGTATAAAAGACACCTGTCCACAGAAGCAATCAATCAATCAGATTCCAAACTCTCCACCATGGCCAAGACCAAAGAGCTCTCCAAGGATGTCAGGGACAAAATTGGAGACCTACACAAGGCTGGAATAATAATAATAATAATAATAATATGCCATTTAGCAGACGCTTTTATCCAAAGCGACTTACAGTCATGCGTGCATACATTTTTGTGTATGGGTGGTCCCGGGGATCGAACCCACTACTTTGGCGTTACAAGCGCCGTGCTCTACCAGCTGAGCTACAGAAAGTGGATACTCATGGATGCGCATCGCAATTGTAAAATGTCAACACAATTGGAGACACCACGTCATTTTTGGAGACATGTTATTGACAGTAAACTATTGTAGATGCGACTGCTAACTAAATAAAACATTTTAGCTGGCTAGCTAATCATCTTAGCTAAATGTGGGGCAAACAATTCAGTTATTTACCGTTAATTTGAGGGATTGGGGTGAAAGAAATCGAGTTACATAGTGATACTTTACGATATACTGTATTGACAATATCGCAATATAACCATATCCACCCTGTCCAAAGTCTCTACTTGGTCTCAGTTCTCCAGTAAACTTGTGATTATCAACACTAACCTCATCGTTGTGGCGGCGGACAGCTAGCCTGTATCCCTCATCCAGTTGAGTGGCAATGTTATTTTTTCGTTCGTACCATTTTTTTGGAAAATCCTCGGGTGTAGGACTTCCCCCCTTTAGTAGAAACCTGTTGAATTATTAAATTTGGTCTGGGAGGTCCTAATTGTTTCGTTGCCAATTTATCTTCATTTGTTCGCCGACAAAAAGGAAATTCTTTCAAAGACACAATCGAGTTGCACTGAAGCCTAGCCATGTTGATAGTAGTAGTGAATTGATTGACGCTGCTACCCTCTCTTTTCTTAGTTACGTTCATGTGACGAAAGCGCGTAAGTGCAAGCCCACAGACACCCATTGAGATTGTATTGAAGGCTCTGAAATTTGAAAAAAAATAGATTTTACATGGGAGTCTATGACAGAAGTTCTGGGCGATTTTCAATCTGACTGAAATCGCCCCAAAAGGGGGTGGAGCCATTTGAAGCACGACTTTAGCCTGATTCGACATTTAGTGGCAGTGTGGCACTGTGGCAGATCAGACGTATAGATTACAACACTGATAACTACTGTTGCCGTGATATAATTGATTAGAAAAAAAATCCCTTCCTTTTCCCGTTTGGCAGTGCGTCGCCCATATCGCCCTATTGAACAGGCCGTCCCTGGCTGAATGATAGAACAGCTATTTCCATGTTAAATGTTATTGGAGGCCTTTTTTACATTATGATCAAATAGCCTACTTGGTCTCTGTTAAAACTGTAACTTAAAGTGGGTACAGCCTCAGTGTTCACAGTAAACTCACGCCGGAAGTTGCACAGATCGCTACACTATAGTAGAACTATGATACAATTACATTTATCATACGAAATGTGAAATGTAGAACTAGGATGAATGAATATTGATGTGTTGAATTCACAGGAGGTTGGTGGCACCTTAATTGGGGAGGACGGGCTTGTGGTAATGGCTGGAGCGGAATAGGTGGAATGGTATCATTAATATGAGCCGTCCTCCCTCAGCAACCTCCACTGATTGAATTTGACTTGCCCACGTCCAGTTAGCGCCATTTTGTATGATTAAACTGTCAAGTCATTATATATTTTCCGTTCTGCTAGAGAGAGCACCTTCCTGATGACTGGCACTCTGTACATTCCTATGGATGAGGCCTGAGCTGGAATGTGAAGCTAACTGAAGCTAACTTTAGAAAACCAGTATATCTAGCTTGCATCATAGTACACCGCTCAGGCTAAGTTCAGGTTTCAGCATCAGGCAGACATCAACAGCCGAGTTGTAGGCTACAACCTGGGTCGTATTCATTAGTTTACACAGCAGCCAACAGTTTTGCAACAATGCATAAACAGTTTACTCCAAACACTGTACAACGTGACCTAAACGGTTTCTGTTGCCAAAAGTTTTTCTACAATGGGCACTAATGAACACACACAACCTGTTTTGAGGAAGTGTAAGTTGTTGTTAGTCTTTCCACAGTATTTATTTGTCTCTCTTTCACACAACATACCTTCCTGAGTGAAAAGAGTTAACAGTAGATTAGAAAGAGAAAATGTTGTTGCTTGTTGTGTTTTAAGCCTGTTTTGAGAAGACAAGTCTATAGACCTATGATACAGAACACTCTTAGAAAAAAGAGTTCCAAAAGGGTCCTCTGGCTGTCCCCACAGGAGAACGCTTTTGGGTTCCAGGTAAAACCATTCTGGCTTCCATGTAGAACCCTCTGTGGAAAGGATTCTTCATGGAACCCAAAAGGGTTCTACCTAGGACCAAAAAGGGTTCTACAAAGGGTTCTCCTATGGGGACAGCCAAAGAACCCTTTTAGATTCTAGATAGTGTAGGAGCGATCACCCTGGGGCACACAGATGGAAACAGAACGAATTCACCCCATCTAATTTATATCCAAAACATTTTAAGGAGAGTAGACCTATTATAACACTGTCCACAAAACATATCATCAACTATATGAATACACATAACAATATCATCAACTATATTAATACACATAACAATATCATCAACTATATTAATACACATAACAATATCATCAACTATATTAATACACATAACAATATCATCAACTATATGAATACACATAACAATATCATCAACTATATTAATACACATAACAATATCATCAACTATATTAATACACATAACAATATCATCAACTATATTAATACACATAACAATATCATCAACCATAGGATGCACTGATGATGGCACCTCTGTAGTGCCTTGCAGTCGGAGGCTAAACAGTTGCCATACCAGGTGGTGATGCAACCAGTCAGAATGCTCTCAATGGTGCAGCTGTATAACTTTTTGAGGATCTGAGGACCCATGCCAAATATTTTCAGTCTCCTGAGGGGTAATAGTCTTTGTCGTGCCCTCTTCACGACTGTCTTGGTGTGTTTGGACTATGATAGTTTGTTGGGGATGTGGACACCAAGGAACTTGAAGCTGTCAACCTGTTCCACTACAGCCCTGTCGATGAGAATGGGGGCGTGCTCAGTCCTCTTTTTTCCCTGACTTAATGATGGTGTTGGAGTCGTGCCTGGCCATGCAGTCATGGGTGAACAGGGAGTACAGGAGGGGACTGAGCACGCACCCTTGAGGGGCCCCCGTGTTGAGGATCAGCGTGGCAAATGTGTTGTTACCTACCCTTACCACCTGCGGGCGGCCCGTCAGAAAGTCCAGGATCCAGTTGCAGAGGGAGGTGTTTAGTCCCAGGGTCCTTAGCTTAGTGATGAGCTTTGAGGGCACTATGGTGTTGAACACTGAGCTGTAGTCAATTAATAGTATTCTCACGTAGGTGTTCCTCTTGTCCAGGTGGGAAAGGGCAGTGTGGAGTGCAGTAGAGATTGCATCACTGTGGATCTGTTAGGCGGTATGCAAATTGGAGTGGGTCTAAGGTTTCTGGGATAATGGTGTTGATGGTGTTGATGTGAGCCATGACCAGCCTTTCAAAGCGCTTTATGGCTACAGACGTGAGTGCTACGGGTCGGTAGTCATTTAGGCAGGTTATTTTAGTGTTCTTGGACCGTAGAGCAGTGGCGGCTCCTGAAAAAAATTCTCAGGGGGGCAATTTTTCTGATGATTTAGGTGACCTACACACATTTTAAAAATATATGTCCAGCAACAACATGAAGACAGGGGCAGCATATAAGTCAATACTGATATACACATTACTTGCTTTTTTTACTTTTTTTTTAAATGAAAAATAACTATTTTAAACAACATCAACTGTGAACTGATTTGGGCGTGTGTGTTAAAGAGACAGACAGGGAGGGACAAAGAGAGAGAGGCTACATTACTTGTACTGAAACTGTTCTAGCTTGCTGCATGATCAAATTCAGCTGATGCGCATAGCAATGCACGTAATGGGCATTCTTGAAATACTCACGCACATTTTGCTGCACACCAGCCTTCTCTCCCCTCATCACACTGGCTCCATCGTAAGCTTGCGCAATGAGTTTGACTTTCTCGTCGTCGGCAAAAAGACTGTTCAGTCTCTCCAAAAGCACACTGGCGATTGAGACTGAGGTTGATTCCGAGATGGGAAGGAACTCAAAAAAGCGCTCCTGCACTTTTGTGGTTGCTATCTATGTACCTCAGCACAAGCATCAGCTGTCTCTGTGTAGAAACGTCCGTGGTCTCGTCAGCTTGGATAGCTACGAAGTTCGTCGACTTCACCTCCTCCACAATATGTTCCCTCATGACCGCTAGCATACACTCCAGTAGCTCGTTTTGAATGGTCTTTGATGTGAACTTCTTTTAAAGAGACAATAGAGTTGCACTGAACGCTAGCCATCTTTGATAGTAGTACGTGAATTGATTGACGCTGCTACCCGCTCTTTTCTTAGTTACGTTCATGGTTATGTTACGTATGACGAAAGCGCGTAAGTGCAAGCCCTCAGAAACCCATAGAGATTGTATTGAAAGCTCTGATATTTGAAAAAAATAGATTTAACATGAGAGTCTATGAGATACTTCTGGGGCGATTTTCAAACTGACTGGAATCGCCCAAAAACGGGCGGGGCCATTTGAAGCACGACTTTAGCCTGATTGGACATTTAGTGGCAGATCAGACGTCTAGATTAGAACACTGATAACTACTGTTGCCGTGATATAATTGATTAGAAAAAAAATCCCTTCCTTTTCCCGTTTGGCAGTGCGTCGCCCATATCGCCCTAATGAACACACCGCCCCTGCCGTAGAGTGAAGGAAAAGCATCCAACAAGTGCTCAGCATATGTGGGAACTCCTTCAAAACTGTTGGAAAAGCATTCCAGGTGAAGCTGGTTGAGAGAATGCCAAGAGTGTGCAAAGCTGTCATCAAGGCAAAGGGAGGCTATTTGAAGAACCTCAAATATAGTGGGGGAAAAAAGTATTTAGTCAGCCACCAATTGTGCAAGTTCTCCCTCTTAAAAAAGATGAGAGAGGCCTGTAATTTTCATCATAGGTACACGTCAACTATGACAGACGAAATGAGAAAAAAAATCCAGAAAATCACATTGTAGGATATTTTATGAATTTATTTACAAATTATGGTGGAAAATAAATATTTGGTCAATAACAAAAGTTTCTCAATACTTTGTTATATACCATTTGTTGGCAATGACACAGGTCAAACGTTTTCTGTAAGTCTTCACAAGGTTTTCACACACTGTTGCTGGTATTTTGGGCCATTCCTCCATGCAGATCTCCTCTAGAGCAGTGATGTTTTGGGGCTGTCGCTGGGCAACACGGACTTTCAACTCCCTCCAAAGATTTTCTATGGGGTTGAGATCTGGAGACTGGCTAGGCCACTCCAGGACCTTGAAATGCTTCTTACGAAGCCACTCCTTCGATTGCCCGGGCGGTGTGTTTGTGATCATTGTCATGCTGAAAGACCCAGCCACGTTTCATCTTCAATGCCCTTGCTGATGGAATCTCACGATACATGGCCCCATTCATTCTTTCCTTTACACGGATCAGTCGTCCGTGTCAGCTCTTTTGTTAAGTGTTGCAGTCATTTCAGTCGCTGTGATAGCTGACATGTATAGTGTTGAGTCATCCGCACACATAGGTTTACTCAAAGCCAGTGGCATCTATTTGTAAAGATTGAAAAAAGTAAGGGGCCTAGAATTCCTGATTCTACCTGGATTTTGTTGGAGAGGCTTCCATTAAAGAACACCCTCTGTGTTCTATTAGACAGGTAACTCTTTATCCACAATATAGCAGGGGGTGTAAAGCCATAACACAAACGTTTTTCCAGCAACAGACTATGATCGATGATGTCAAAAGCCGCACTGAAGTCTAACAAAACAGCCCCCACAATCTTTTAATCATCAATTTCTCTCAGCAAATCATCAGTGTAAGTGTTGTGTAAGTGCTGTGCTTGTTATATGTCCTTCCCTATAAGTGTGCTGAAGGTCTGTTGTCAATTTGTTTACTGTAAAATAGCATTGTATCTGGTCAAACACCATTTTTCCCAATAGTTTACTAAGGGTTGGTAACAGGCTAATTGGTCGGCTATTTGAGTCAGTAAAGGGGACTTTACTATCCTTAGGAAGGGGAATAACCTCTGCTTCCCTCAAGACCTGAGGGGACACACTTTCTAGTAGGCTTAAATTGAAAATATGGCAAATTGGACTGGCAATATCGTCCGCTATTATCCTCAGTAATTTTCCATCCAAGTTGTCAGACCCCGGTGACTTGTCATTGTTGATAGACAACAATAATTTTCCACCTTTTTCACCTCTTCAATCTATCAATCAAATTTATTTATAAAGCACTTTTTACATGAGCAGATGACACAAAGTGCTATACAGAAACCCAGCCTAAAACCCCAAACAGCAAGCAATGCAGATGTAGAAGCACGGTGGCTAGGAAAAATTCCCTAGAAAGGCAGGTACCTAGGAAGAAACCTAGAGAGGAACCAGGCTTTGAGGGGTGGCCAGTCCTCTTTTGGCTGTGCAGGGTGGAAATTATAAGAGTACATGGCCATTTAAGGCCAAATTGTTCTTCAAGATGATCAAACGTTCATAGATGACCAGCAGGGTCAAATAATAATCACAGTGGTTGTAGAGGGTGCAACAGGTCAGTACCTCAGGAGTAAATGTCAGTTGGCTTTTCATAGCCGAGCATTCAGAGGTTGAGACAGCAGGTGCGGTAGAGAGAGAGAGAGTCGAAAACAGCAGGTCCGGGACAAGGTAGCACGTCCGGTGAATAGGTCAGGACACCAGATAAGACAGGAGAATTACACCAGACAAAACAGACTGACCCTAGTCCCCTGGCACATAGACTATTGCAGCATAGATACTGGAGACTGAGACAGGGGTGGGTTGGGGGACACTGTGGCCCCGTCTGACGATACCCCCGGACAGGGCCAACCAGGCAGGATATAACCCCACCCACTTTGCCAAAGCACAGCCCCCACACCACTAGAGGGATATCAACAGACCACCAACTTACTACCCTGAGACAAGGCTGAGTGTAGCCCACGAAGATCTCCTCCACCGCACTAGCCCGAGGGGGCTCAAAACCGGACAGGAAGATCACGTCTGTGACTCAACCCACTCAAGTGACGCACCCCTCCTAGGGACAGCATGGAAGAGCACTAGTAAGCCAGTGACTCAGCCCCCGTAATAGGGTCAGAGGCAGAGAATCCCAGTGGAGAGAGGGGAGCCAGCCAGGCAGAGACAGCAAGGGGAGGTTTGTCGCTCCAGTGCCTTGCCATTCACCTTCGCACCCCTGGACCAGACTACACTCAATCATAGGACCTACTGAAGAGATGAGTCTTCAGTAAAGACTTAAAAGTCGAGACCGAGTCTGCGTCTCTCACAAGGATAGGCAGACCGTTCCATAAAAATGGAGCTCTATAGGAGAAAGCCATGCCTCCAGCTGTTTGCTTAGAAAAACCTTGAAATCAGCCCTAGCCTTAACAGGAAGCCAATGTAGAGAGACTAGCACTGGAGTAATATTATCAAGTTGTTTGGTTCTAGTCAGGATTCTAGCAATCTTGTTTAGCACTAACTCAAGTTTATTTAGTGCTTTATCCGGGTAGCCGGAGAGTAGAGCATTGCAGTAGTCTAATCTAGAAGTGACAAAAGCATGGATTAGCTTTTCTGCATCATTTTTGGACAAAACGTTTCTGATTTTTGTAATGTTACGAAGATGGAAAAAAGCTGTCATTGAAATATTCTTGATATGTTCGTCAAAAGAGAGATCAGGGTCCAGAGTAACGCCGAGGTCCTTCACAGTTTTATTTGAGACGACTGTACAGCCATCAAGATGAATTGTCGGATCCAACAGCAAATCTCTTTGTTTCTTGGGACCTAGAACTAGCATCTCTGTTTTGTCAGAGTTTAAAAGTAAAACATTTGCCGCCATCCCCTTCCTTATGTCTGAAACACAGGCTTCCAGGGTAGTCAATTTTGGGGCTTCACCATGTTTCATCGAAATGTACAGCTGTGTGTCGTCCGCATAGCAGTGAAAGTTGACATTGTGTTTCCGAATGACATCACCAAGAAGTAGAATATATAGTGAAAACAATAGTGGTCCTAAAACAGAACCTTGAGGAACGCCGAAACTTACAATGGATTTGTCAGAGGACAAACCATCCAGAGAGACGAACTGATATCTTTCCGACAGATAAAATCTAAACCAAGCAAGAACTTGTCCATGTAGACCAATTAGGGTTTCTAATCTCTCCCAAAGAATGTGGTGATCGATGGTGTCAAAAGCAGCACTAAGGTCTAAGAGCACGAGGACAAATGCAGAGCCTTGGTCTGACGCCATTAAAAGGTAATTTACCACCTTCACGAGTGCAGTCTCAGTTCTATGAAGGGGTCTAAAACCAGACTGAAACATTTTGTATAAATTTTTTGTCTTCAGGAAGGCAGTGAGTTGCTGCGCATCAGCTTTTTCTAACATTTTTGAGAGGAATGGGAGATTCGATATAGGCCGATAGTTTATTTTACATTTTCCAGGTCAAGGTTTGGCTTTTTCAAAAGAGGCTTTATTACTGCCACTTTTAGTGAGTTTGGTACACATCCGGTGGATAGGGAGCCATTTATTATGTTCAACATAGGATGGCCAAGCACAGGTAGTAGCTCTTTCAGTAGTTTAGTTGGAATAGGGTCCAGTATGCAGCTTGACGGTTTAGAGGCCATTACTATTTTCATGAATGTGTCAAGAGATATAGGATTTAAAAACTTGAGTGTCTCCATTGATCCTAGGTCCTGGCAGTTCTGTGCAGACTCAGGACAACTGAGCTTTGGAGAAATACGCAGATTCAAAGTGGAGTCCATAATTTGCTTTCTAATGATCATGATCTTTTCATCAAAGAAGTTCATGAATTTATCCCTGCTGAAGTGAAAGCTATCCTATCTTGTTGAATGCTGCTTTTTAGTTAGCTTTGCGACAGTATCAAAATATATTTGGGGTTGTTCTTATTCTCCTCAATTAGGTTGGAAAAATAGGATGATCGAGCAGCAGTGAGGGCTCTTCGATATTGCACGGTACTGTCTTTCCAAGCTAGTCGGTGGAGCACAATTTCCGTTCCAATTTTCTGGAAGCTTGCTTCAGGGGCTCGGGTATTTTCTGTATACCAGGGAGCAAATTTCTTGTGACAAATGTTTTTTGTTTTTTAGGGGTGCGACTGCATCTAGGTATTACGCAAGGTTAAATTAAGATCCTCAATTAGGTAATTAACCGATCTTTGTACTCCGATGTCCTTGGGTAGGTGGAGGGAGTCTGGAAGGGCATCTAGGAATCTTTGGGTTGTCTAAGAATTTATAGCACAGCTTTTGTTGATCCTTGGTTGGGGTCTGAGCAGATTATTTGTTGCGATTGCTAATTTAATAAAATGGTGGTCCGATAGTCCAGGATTATGAGGAAAAACATTTAGATCCACAATATTTACTCCACGGGACAAAACTAGATCCAGTGTATGACAGTGGCAATGAGTAGGTCCGGAGACATGTTGGACAAAACCCACTGAGTCGATGATGGCTCCGAAAGCCTTTTGGAGTGGGTCTGTGGACTTTTCCATGTGAATATTAAAGTCACCAAAAATTTGAATATTATCTGCCATGACTACAAGGTCCGATAGGAATTAAGGGAACTCATTGAGGAACGCTGTATAAGGCCCAGGAGGCCTGTAAACAGTAGCTATAAAAAGTGATTGAGTAGGTTGCATAGATTTCATGACTAGAAGCTCAAAAGACAAAAAGCAGTCTTTTTTTTTTGTAAATTGAAATTTGCTGTCATAAATGTTAGCAACACCTCCGCCTTTGAAGGATGCGTGGGGGGATATGGTCACTAGTGTAACCAGGAGGAGAGGCCTCATTTAACACAGTAAATTCATCAGGCTTGAGCCATGTTTCAGTCAGGCCAATCACATCAAGATTATGATCAGTGATTAGTTCATTGACTATGACTGCCTTGGAAGTGAGGGATCTAACATTAAGTAACCCTATTTTGAGATGTGAGATATCACAGTCTCTTTCAATAATGACAGGACTGGAGTAGGTCTTTATTCCAGTGAGATTGCTAAGGCGAACACCGCCATGTTTAGTTTTGCTCAACCTAGATCAAGGCACAGACACGGTCTCAATGGGGATAGCTGAGCTGACTACACTGACTGTGCTATTGGCAGACTCCACTAAGCTGTCAGGCTGGCTAACAGCCTGCTGCCTGGCCTGCACCCTATCTCATTGGGGAGCTAGAGGAGTTAGAGCCCTGTCTATGTTCATTGATAAGATGAGAGCACCCCTCCAGCTAGGATGGAGTCCGTCACTCCTCAGCAGGCCAGGCTTGGTCCTGTTTGTGGGTGAGTCCCAGAAAGAGGGCCAATTCTCTACAAATTCTATATTTTGGGAGGGGCAGAAAACTGTCTTCCACACTTACTTTACTACACATCTGCTTAATACAGATCATTTATTTTCAGAGATAAGTTTCTACCACCATGCGTTTTTTCTGATGAACTCTAAGAGCCCCATGGAAGCTAACTCATTCTGTGTCTTACGACTTACCTACTCACGCTTTCATAAAGAATCCAACAAATTATATAAAGGCGATGTGAGGATTTCATGCTTTAAATTTGATATAAATAATGTCCACAGTTTCACACCATCACACAGATACACATGTGTTTGATAGATCTCAACAGGGTCTCAGAGTGTTTCACACACCCCTGTGGCACTGGTCTGTCATTCACAGTAGAACTCTGGCCTTGTGAGGGTGACACAGCTGCCATAGGGTCAAGGCCAGCCCCTTCAGTGTCTCAGACTATAAAAAAATCTTACCCATAACACCTTAGAAACCATTTGTGTGGTTATATTTAATAACATGTTTGTTTTAAATGATGCATTGAAGTTAACGCATGGTTGTAAAGAAATTGCATTTAGAGGTCATAGGCCTACAGGAATTCTTCAGGTATTTTAGGCCCATGTTGGTGATTTTTTCATGAACTGGTCAGTGGTCATGATCATGCAATCAATTTCAGGTCCTAATATTTTTGTGCAACAAAGTAGAATGATTCCAAAAACCTCAAAACATGTCTCCAGTTTATTGGTATACCAACTTAATTCTCAACTATGGGGCCAGGTTCCCCCTCTAGGGAAGCCCCAGAGAGCTTTTAAGGTTTCTGTTTACAGTAAGTAAGGTCTGTATGAATGTCCCAATTTAAGTCTTGATGCAGTATGGGGTTAATGCATGTCTAACTTACAGTTTAGATACAGTATATGGTCAAATTAACTAATGAAAATGTCATTTTTTAGGGGGCAAGGATATTTTTACAGAATCTCTAGATGGCAGTGTTGAGTCATACATTGACTGTCCAACTGGCTATCCTGTTGACTATAGAGGATTGTGGGCCATGTTGTCTAACGTTGTATAATTCCAAGTCCATCTGATACATGGTGATTGACTGATTGTTTTTTAAGTGCTCTCTGCCATGGTGAGTGATGACAGAGTGAATGAAAACCTAATTCACTCCTCCTATAATCAATCTGTGATACTGTCAGTGGCCAGCTCTAATGAATAGAAACCCAAATGTCCCGAAGCGCTTCCCTGACTTTTAATCAATGAGAACATTTTCATAGAGACATATCTGATTTGTTTTCTTAATCAAGATCCACTGTATGCTTATCTCAATGCATAATTGATATTGCTTGCTGCTTTAAATGGGACTTTTTTAGTTACCGTGAGTGACCACTCTGTAGAATGTAAAAAGTAAACAGTGGTATTTATAAATAATTTTTGCCGTGCTAAGTCTGGATTGCATTACCTCCACTGTTATGGCCAATGTCAAGTAAAACTGTCAAGACACTAGTTACACTCGTCAAATGCAAATCAATGCAAATTCACTCGCCATTACAGTTTCCTCCCCAAGTGCTACAGTTGAAGTCAGAATTTTACATACACCTTAGCCAAATACATTTAAACTCAGTTTTTCACAATTCCTAACATTCAATCCTAGTAAAAAATCCCTGTCTTAGGTCAGTTAGGATCACCACTTTATTTTAAGAATGTGAAATGTCAGAATAATAGTAGCGAGAATGATTTCTTTCAGATTTTATTTATTTCATCACATTCCCAGTGGGTCAGAAGTTTACATACACTCAATAAGTATTTGGTAGCATTGCCTTTAAATTGTTTATCTTGGGTCAAATGTTTCGTGTAGCCTTCCACAAGCTTCCCAAAATAAATTGGGTGAATTTTGGCCCATTCCTCCTGACAGAGCTGGTGAAACTGAGTCAGGTTTGTAGGCATCCTTGCTCGCACACGCCTTTTTCAGTTCTGCCCACAAATGTTCTATAGGATTGAGGTCAGGGCTTTGTGATGGCCACTCCAATACATTGACTTTGTTGTCCTTAAGCCATTTTGCCACAACTTTGAAAGTATGCTTGGGGTCATTGTCCATTTGTAAGACCCATTTTTAACCAAGCTTTAACTTCCTGACTGATGTCTTGAGATGTTGCTTCAATATATCCACATAATTTTCCTTCCTCATGATGCCATCTATTTTGTGAAGTGCACCAGTCCCTCCTGCAGCAAAGCATCCCCACAGCATAATGCTGCCACCCCCGTGCTTCACGGTTGGGATGGTGTTCTTCGGCTTGCAAGCGTTCCCCTTTTCCTCCAAACATAACGATGGTCATTATGGCCAAACAGTTCTATTTTTGTTTCATCAGACCAGAGGACATTTCTCCAAAAGGTACGATCTTTGTCCCCATGTGCAGTTGCAAACCGTAGTCTGGCTTTTTTATGGCAGTTTTGGAGCAGTGGCTTCTTCCTTGCTGAGCGGCTTTCAGGTTATGTCTATATAGGACTTGTTTTACTGTGGATATAGATCCTTTTTTGTACCTGTTTCCTCCAACATCTTCACAAGGTCCTTTGCACTTTTCGCACCAAAATACGTTCATCTCCAGGAGACAGAATGCGCCTCTTTCCTGAACGGAATGACGGCTGCGTGGTCCCATGGTTTTTATACTTGCGTACTATTGTTTGTACAGATGAACGTGGTACCTTCAGGCGTTTGGAAATTGCTCCCAAGGATGAACCAGACTTGTTGAGGTCTACAATTTTTTTCTGAGGTCTTGGCTGAGTTCTTTTGATTTTCTCATGATGTCAAGCAAAGAGGCAAGGTAGGCCTTGAAATACATCCACAGGTACACCTCCAATTGACTCAAATGATATCAATTAGCCTATTAGAAGCTTCTAAAGCCATGACATCATTTTCTGGAATTTACCAAGCTGTTTAAAGGCGCAGTCAACTTAATCTATGTAAACTTCTGACCCACTGGAATTGTGATTTAGTGAATTATAAGTGAAATAATCTGTCTGTAAACAATTGTTGGAAAAATTACTTGTGTCATGCACAAAGTAGATGTCCTAACGACTTGCCAAAACTATAGTTTGTTAACAAGACATTTGTGGAGTGGTTGAAAAACAAGTTTTAATGACTCCAACCTAAGTGTATGTAAACTTTTGACTTAAACTATACTGTGTTTGCTCTTACAGAGGTCATCCATTCGTTGTTACTCTGTAGCATGACCCTAGCACATTAAGGGTGTTATGTTTCTGAGAAACGGCTGTATAATAAATGGCCTGTTGGATGGCCACAACAATGGCAGATGTTACATCTGTGAGAGAGCCGGTCCAATAATGATATCAGAAATGATCATGATTAGAGTGTGCTTGCCCTAGGGGAGCAGCGGTGTTTAGTGGAAAATGCAATGATTGGTATTCAGCGACACTGTGCCTTATGTATTTCAAAACCGCCAGCCCCATGAATATTCACTGAGCAGCTGTTACTTGGGCACTGAGTGTGATTTCCCTACTGCTTCTTTTCTTCATTAGGCTAATTGTCTCACTCAGTGCTCCAGTCGATTCAGAACTCAATGAACTACCTTTCACACACAACAGCCAGCCAAAGTGTGGCTGGCCTGGAGCACTGATGGGTTAGTGAGGAGATAATCGTGCTGTTATTCCAGGTGTGAGGACAAACTGACTGAGAGGATTAGTTCATTTCACTGGTGTTTAGCCCCGCCCCCCCTTTTCCCCCTCCCCTCCACAACATAGAGTACATACACACAGTGATAAATGCATGCACTGCACCCACCCACACACACACACACACACACACACATACGCAGCCATACACACACAGTAGACACACAGTACACATACATAAATGTGAAGACCTAAATGTATTCATAGTTAGGTCTTGTCAGCTGAATCATTTGAACTGTATGGCTACATGTGCCTCACAACCTCATCAGATTATGTTTATGGTCCTAATTCATGGCCACAGTTATGGCTGCACTGGGCTCAAATTAGGTTATCTGTATTCCAGTCGTGGTCGGTGCCGTTTAAGATAAGGGAGGACGATTTTTATTTTATGAGCATGGCCTTATTTCTATTACAGCATAAAATGTAAAAAAATGGATGACTGTCATTCATATTCCATTCACCCAGCTCAATGTAACATCGATAGGTTTAGGCTACTACATGATACTCTAATTTTCCCTTTACCCATCATGAGGTTGCAACAACCTAGCCTATGAAAGAATAAAACGAGGTGCACAGGTCGAGAGAAACATTTGAATAATCAAGGTGACAGACAGTGACCATGCTTGCAATACATGAGAGGTCCCTTTGCTGACATCTAGTGGACATATTGCTTTATTGCCCTGTGCTATGTTTACAAATTTTTTTTAAATACATTTTTTGTCATTTAGCAGATGCTCTTATCCAGAGCGACTTACAGTTAGTGCATACATTATTTTTGATACTGGACCCCCGTGGGAATTGAACCCACAACCCTGGCGTTGCAAACACCATGCCCTACCAACTGAGCTACATCCCTGCCGGCCATTCCCTCCCCTACCCTGGACGACGCAGGGCCAATTATGCGCCGCCCCATGGGTCTCCCGGTCGCGGCCAGCTACGACAGAGCCTGGATTCGAACCAGGATCTCTAGTGGCACAGCTAGCACTGCAATGCAGTGCCTTAGACCACTGCGCCACTCGGGAGACTCGTTTAGACTGCTGTGGTCCATGTTTTCCGTGATCTAGTGTACTATAATAGATACCACTTTGCCCAGTCATATTAAAGGTTAGAACTACTTTTCTAGGGGTTCTGATTCTTCTAGCCTTGATTTACATGTTGATAACATATCTATTTCACTTTTGAATGTGTATAGTATTGCTTACTAGGTGTTGTCCAATGAATTCTGGTAAACCTACAGGGTTAACGCAGGCAGGTCTCATTGATAACAATAGTGAAGCTGGCATTGTGACGCAGAACAATGGGCTGGGAATAGAACGTTCTGAAGGCGAGTCGGTGTCACGGAGCTCAATAGAACTAATAGGAGCTGGTAGGGTGAAAAATGCCCAAACATAAGGCCTGTTTTTTCGCAATTACATCATAACCAGGGACAGAAGGTAATATTATGAAACTGGGCTCCATGGCGGATGCAATTAACTAATTCTATCAGAAATAAAGGTTGTAAAAAATGTCACTTGAGGCGCCCCAAAAATAATATTCAAAAGTTCAGTCCTTGGACACAGAGGGATTAAACACTAAAGTCACTACTGTGGACCCGCTGTCCCCTACACCCAGAGAACCTCCTCAGTGGCACAGACTAGCCTGAGAGGAGAGGAGGGAAGAAAAAGAGAAGGGCTGAGAGCCAGATAGAACAAACAGAAGAGAAAGAGGTAGATTGAGAGACAGAACGAGAAGGAGAAGAGGATAGAGAGAGCGAGAGACAAATTGAGACATAAATAGAGAGAGAGAGAGCGAGAGAGAGCGAGAGAGAGAGAGAGAGGAGAGAGAGAGAAGAGAGAGAGAGAGAGAGAGAGAGAGAGAGAGAGAGAGAGAGAGAGAGAGAGAGAGAGAGAGAGAGAGAGAGAGAGAGAGAGAGAGAGAGAGAGAGAGAGAGAGAGAGAGAGAGAGAGAGAGAGAGAGAGAGACAGAGGGGACTTTTAGACAAAACAGTGAAGTGCAGGATTACCAAAGGAGAGACAAAGACCACCCCAGGAGAGACAAAGACACTACAGACACATACAGCCCAGTGAAGCCTGGAGCAGGGCAAGCAGCCCCAGTAGCCCACCACCACCGACAGTACAGCCACCACCATGCAGGTGTCGTTTGCATGTTCGGACCAGGACGGAGGAAGAGGAGGGTTGAGGCCCCCGGGGAATGGAGGACACAGCAAGCAGAACGCCACCGGCGCCAACACGGCCAGCCAGGCGCGGGCACGCTTCCGTACGGTGGCCCTCATCGCCCGCAGCCTGGGCTCCTTTACCAACCGCTACCACCACAACCTCAAGGAGTCCACCGCCAAGCTCACTGGCATGAAGTACCGGTACGTAGATTAATTACTGTTGTAATAGTGGTAATGAGCGCTTATTCATGTGTTATACATGCTTAGTTAATTAGTTATTGATGCTTAAGTAATGAGTATTCGTATAGCGTGTTTACGATTTATTGTTGTAGCAGCTTATTCATGTGTTATAAAGCATTAGACTCAGTTGGAACCAGGAAGTGTCACATTGAAGAGTTTTACCATTTTCGTTTCAGGACAACCAGGGCTACAAGTAGAACACAAAACAATTTGACAAACAGTTGCATTCATGAGTTTTATTGACAAATGTCAATAAACAAATATGGTCCACCAAGCAAACAATGTTTTATAAGAATGTTGTAAGTACAGAAATTGTTTGTTCAGTGGGAAGGTAATATCCACCTCAGTTTGTGACAATAATTATGTGAGCATATTACGGTATTGTAGACACTATGTCCTGGGATTTCCTATGATCTATGTAGAAGAACAGAAGCCCTTACCTTCTAAAGACTTACAGTGCCTTCAGAAAGTATTCATACCTTTTGATTTATTCCACATTTTGTTGTGTTACAGCCTGAATTGGATTAAATGGAAAAACAATTCTCACCAATCTACACACAATACCCCATAATGACAAAGTGAAAACATGTTTTTAGAAATGTTTGCAAATTTATTGAAAATGAAATACAGAAATATCTCATTTACATAAGTATTCACACCCCTGAGTCAATACCTTGTAGAATCACCTTTGGCAGTCTTTCTGGGTAAGTCTCTAAGAGCATTCCACACCTGGATTGTGCAACATTTGCCCATTATTCTCTTCAAAATTCTTCAAGCTTTGTCAAATTGTTTGTTGTTCATTGCTAGACAACCATTTTCAGGTCTTGCCATAGATTTTCAAGTAGATTTAAGTCAAAACTGTAACTCGGCCACTCAGGAAAATTCACTGTCTTCTTGGTAAGCAACTCCAGTGTAGATTTGGCCTGGTGTTTTAGGTTATTGTCCTGCTGAAAGGTGAATTAATCTCCCAGTGTCTGATGGAAAGCAGACTGAACCAGGTTTTCCTCTAGGTTTTTGCCTGTGCTTAGCTCCATTCCGTTTCTTTTTTATCCTGGAAAAACTCCCAAGTCCTTAACAATTACAAGCATACCAATAACATTATGCAGCCACCACTATGCTTGAAAATATGGAGCGTGGTACTAAGTAATGTGTTGTATTGGATTTGCCCCAAACTTAACACTTTGTATTCAGGACAAAAGTTAATTGCTTTGCCACATTTTTTGCAGTATTACTTTAGTGCCTTGTTTCAAACTGGATGCATGTTTTGGAATATTTTTATTCTGTACAGGCTTCCTTCTTTTCACTCTGTCAATTAGGTTAGTTTTGTGGATTAACTACAATGTTGTTCATCTTTCCCCTATCACATCCATTAAACTCTGTAACTACTGTTTTGAAGTCACCATTGGCCTCATGGTGAAATTCCTGAGCGGTTTCGGTTTCCTTCCTCTCCGGCAACTGAGTTAGGAAGGACGCCTGTATCTTTGTAGTGACTGGGTGTATTAATACACCATCCAAAGTGTAATTAATAACTTCACCATGCTCAAAGGAATCTTCAATGTCTGCTTTTTTTTTTTTACACGTCTACCAATAGGAACCCTTCTTTACGAGGCATTAGAAAACCTCCCTGGTCTTTGTGGTTAAATCTGTGTTTGAAATTCACTTCTCGACTGAGGGGCCTTACACTGGGCACACACCGAGCAGGAGGAGACATAAACCCTCACATCCCTGGCTAACGTTGGCCACCAGTATTTCACGCTAAGGCAGTGCACCGTCCGACCAATACCAGGATGTCCAGAGGAGGGTGATGTATGAGCCCAAGAAATAAGCCGATCACGAACCTCGAGCGGAACGTACGTCCGCCCCACAGGACACTCGGGGGGAGTAGGGTCGGTACGCAGCGCCCGCTCGATCTCCGCATCGACCTCCCATACTACCGGAGCCACCAGACAAGACTTCGGCAGTATGGAAGTAGGCTCAATGGACCTCTCCTCCGTGTCATACTGTCGGGACAGTGCGTCTGCCTTACCGTTCTGGGACCCAGGGATGTATGTGATCTTAAAAACAAACCGGGTTAGGAACATGTTCCTCCTAGCCTGACGAGGGTTCAATCTCCTAGCTGCCCGGATGTACTCCAGGTTACGGTGATCAGTCAGAATGAGAAAAGGGTGTTGAGCCCCCTCAAGCCAATGCCTCCACACCTTTAGGGCCTGGACTACAGCTAACAGCTCCCTGTCCCCAACGTCATAATTGCGCTCCGCCGAGCTGAGCTTCTTGGAGTAGAACGCACAGGGGCGGAGCTTAGGTGACGTGCCGGACCGTTGTGACAGGACTGCCCCAATACCGGTCTCGGACGCGTCCACCTCTACTTGGAAAGGCAAAGAGGGATCCGGATGCGCCAGCACCGGGGCCGAGGCGAACAGGTTCTTCAGCTTGACAAATGCCCTGTCCGCCTCAGCTGACCACTGCAAGCGCACCGGACCCCCTTTAGCAGGGACGTAATGGGAGCTGCAACCTGTCCAAAACCCCGGATAAACCTCCGGTAGTAATTAGCAAAACCCAAGAACCGCTGCACCTCTTTTACGGTGGTTGGAGTTTGCCAATTACGCACAGCTGATACCCGATCTACCTCTATCTCCACGCCAGACGCGGACAACCGATAACCCAAAAAGGAGACGGACTCCTGGAAGAACAGGCATTTCTCTGCCTTGACATACAAGTCATGCTCCAACAGTCGTCTCAATACTGGCGCACCTGGGCTACATGCTCGGCTCGTGTAGAAGAATACACTAGAATGTCGTCAATGTACACCACTACACCCTGCCCATGCATGTCCCGGAAAATCTCATCAACAAAGGATTGGAAGACTGAAGGAGCATTCATTAACCCATACGGCATGACGAGATACTCGTAATGACCCGAGGTGGTGCTAAATGCTGTTTTCCATTCATCCCCCCCTCCCTAATGCGCACCAAATTGTACGCGCTCCTGAGATCCAACTTTGTGAAGAAACGCGCTCCGCGTAATGACTCCGTCATCGTCGCAATCAGTGGAAGTGGGTAACTGTATTTTACTGTGATCTGATTGAGACTACGGTAATCAATACACGGGCGCAATCCCCCGTCCTTCTTCTTCACAAAGAAGAAACTCGAGGAGACCGGAGAAGTAGAGGGCCGTATGTATCCCTGTGCCAAGGACTCGGCTATGTAAGTCTCCATAGCCGCAGTTTCCTCTTGAGACAGGGGATACACATGACTCCTGGGAAAAGCTGCTCCGGTCTGGAGATTTATCGCACAGTCCCCCTGTCTATGAGGAGATAGCCGTGCTGCCCTCGATTTGCTAAACGCTAGTGCTAAATCCTCATACTCGGGTGGAATGCGCAGTGCGGGCACTTGGTTCGGACTCTCTACCGAGGTCGCCCCTATGGAAACACCTAGACATCTCCCTACACACTGGGCAGACCACTCCATAAGAGCCCTCTGTTGCCACGCTATGGTAGGATCGTGGGTGCTTAACCAGGGAAGCCCCAACACCACTGGGTACGCAGGAGAGTCAATCAGATAAAACTGAATGATTTCCTCATGACCCCCCTGCGTAGTCATCGTCAGCGGTGCTGTGACATCCCTGATCAGACCCGACCCCAACGGCCGGCTGTCTAACGCATGGACAGGGAATGGAACTTCTACCGGCCGAAGGGGAATTCCTAACCTAGCACAAAATGCCCGATCAATAAAGTTCCCAGCTGCGCCTGAATCTACTAGCGCCTTATGCTGGGAATGAGGTGCCACCTGTGGAAAACGCACAGGAATGCTCATGTGACCAACAGAGAGCTCTGGGTAAGTGGGGCGCCTACTCACCTGAAATGACTCCCCAGTGCGTGACCTGTTGTCCCCTCTCTCAGAAGACCCTCCCCAGCACCTGGCCGCGGTGTGTCCTCCACGGCCACAGTTGGTGCAGGGGTTGGCCCTCCTCGGGTTCTCCCTCCTCCTCTCTCTAGCGCCAGCACCCCCGAGCTCCATAGGAATTGGCTCAGAGGTGCTGGAGGATGGAATGGACGACCCCCACTCGGGACGTCCGCGGGCGGCCAGCAGGGTGTCAAGCCTGATGGAGATGTCCACCAGCTGGTCGAAGCATAGGTTGGTGTCCCTGCAGGCCAGCTCACGACGAACGTCCTCTCGCAGGCTACACCGGTACTGGTCGATGAGGGCCCTCTCATTCCATCCCGCATCCGCAGCTAACGTCCGGAACTCCAGTGCGAACTCCTGTGCGCTCCTCTTCTCCTGTCGGAGGTAGAACAGACGCTCCCCCGCCGCCTTCCCTTCAGGTGGGTGATCGAAGACTGCCCGGAAGCGGCGGGAGAACTCAGCGTAGGTGATGGTAGCTGCGTCTATTCTCCTCCATTCGGCGTTGGCCCATTCCAACGCCTTACCGGATAGACAGGAGATGAGGGCGGAGACGCTCTCGTATCCCGAGGGCGCTGGGTGTATAGTAGCCAGGTATAGTTCTATCTGCAGGAGGAACCCCTGACACCCGGCTGCAGAACCGTCATATGCCCTCGGGAGCGAGAGCTGAATGCCACTGGGTTCCGGTGCTGAGAGAGGAGGACTGGCCGTTGGTGATGGGATCGTGGGCGATGGCGTGGGCACTTCCTCGTCACCAAGCGACTCATCTTGTTGGACACCTCGTCAAGGGCGGCCTCAAGTTGCTGGAACAAGATGTCTTGATAGCGTAACCGCTCCTCCAGCAACCTGGGTGCCGCCACTGCTCCTGCTGACTCCATGATGGTGTGTTGTTCTGTCATGAGGTGAGGTGTATGTGGGGTGGAAGTCAGGCGCAGGACACCGAGGCTCAGTCCAACAGAGTTTACTCACAAATCCAACAAGGAAACGGTAAATTAACTACCTCGAAAAATACAGAGGCGAGCATTTACGCACACTGCGTAAAACACTAAAACAGAAAACAAGAAACGAAACACGCAGCACAACGACAGGCGAACAACAACACACAATCCTACTAAGCAAACAGACAGAACTTATAGGACAGGTGATCAATACACAATTGGACACAGGTGTGACAGACAGACAAAAGCAATCACACAGAAACAAAGATCGGTGGCAGCTAGTACTCCGGGGACGGCGACCGCCGACGCCTGCTCGTACCAGGAGGGGGAGCAGCCTCGGCAGAATCCGTGACAAAGTACTCCCACTTAAAAAGATGAGAGAGGCCTGTAATTTTCATCATAGGTACACGTCAACTATGACAGACAAAATGAGAGAAAAAAAATCCACAAAATCACATTGTAGGATTTTTGATGAATTTATTTGCAAATTATGGTGGAAAATAAGTATTTGGTCAATAACAAAAGTTTCTCAATACTTTGTTATATACCCTTTGTTGGCAATGACACAGGTCAAACGTTTTCTGTAAGTCTTCACAAGGTTTTCACACACTGTTGCTGGTATTTTGACCCATTCCTCCATGCAGATCTCCTCTAGAGCAGTGATGTTTTGGGGCTGTCGCTGGGCAACACAGACTTTCAACTCCCTCCAAAGATTTTCTATGGGGTTGAGATCTGGAGACTGGCTAGGCCACTGCAGAACCTTGAAATCATGCGCACATGATTTAATTGATTTCTTCAATTAAACATCGCAAATTGTATTGTTTTTTGGCGTACAGTGTGTTTTTTGGGCACGCAGTGTATTGTTTTGGGCGCGTAGTGTACTGTTTTGGGTGCGCGGTCAACAAAAAAAAAGAAGCAAAGCATCCCTTCCGATAGCCGACAGAGGAGGCCTCCGCAACGGGACAATCTGGGTGTTGTGGAGATGGTGCCCAATCAGCAGATGCCACTGCCGGCTTTATACATTTCACATGGGCATTTCGAGGCTATACTCCGACTGTCTAAGAAGGAAGCTAGCGCCATGGCCAGAACCAAGCAAACCGCTCGCAAATCCACCCGTGGCAAAGCCTACAGGATGCAGCTCGCCGCCAAGGCTGCGCGCAGGAGAGCCTCCCCTTTACAGGCCCGGCACCGTGTCTCAGAGAGATCCGTCGTTACCAAAGCTCCACTGAGCTGCTCCTCCGCAATGTGCCCTTCCAGCGCCTGGGGAGAAAAATAGCCCTGTTCTTCAAGACCGACCTGCGCTTCCAGAGCTCCGCCGTGATGGCCCTGCAGGAGGCCAGCGAGGCTTACCTGGTCGGTCTGTTCGAGGACACCAAACTGTGTGCCATCCACGCAAAGAGGGTGCATATCGTGCCCTAGGACATCCAGCTGGCCCGCCTTATTTGCAGAGAGCGCGCGTAAATTATGACCTGATCTCCAAAATCCCACCTCAATATTTCCATCAAAAAGGCACAATTGATCTATTTATACGTGGTCCTCTGTAGCTCAATTGGTAGAGCATGGCGCTTGTAACGCCAGGGTAGGATAAAGTAATCCTTCTAACCCCCCCCCCCCCAAATTGTAAAGTGGTTATCCCACTGGCTATAGGGTAAACGTACCAATTTGTGAGTCGCTCTGGCTAAGAGCGTCTGCTAAATGACGTTAATGTGCCCTTGAGCAAGGCACTTAACCCTAATTGCTCCTGTAAGTCGCTCTGGTTAAGAGCGTCTGCTAAATGACTAAAATATAATGTAAATGTAGTGGGTTCCATCTCTGGGACCACCCATACGTAAACATGTATGCGCACATGACTGTAAATGCTTTGGATAAAAGCGTCTGCTAAATGGCATATTAGCGGATTTCTGAACATCATTTGTGAGAAAATACACACATTTACGTGCAACTTAATTCGTGGGAAAATTTGTTTTATTAATGCTAACGCTGTTTTCTATGCTTGATTTCGATTAATACTTTGGGATACTGGTGCACTTTTGGTCAGAAAGTCCCCTTTTCCGTGTAGGCAACAGTACACGATTTTCTTCATAATGCATTTCATATTTCGTAGAGCCTAAATTACACAATTTTCTTCATAATTCATTTAATACATGTTAAAGAGGTTAATGTAAAATAATGAAATTTCGGCTTTCGCTTATGGCACTTCAAGGCCTTTCTATTATGGTTATGTCAATCATATTATATACTTGTTGTAACACGTTCAACCAGTTAGCAAGTCAGAAATGTCCGTTTCCAAGTACCGATTAGCACTTGAATGCTGTATTATGCAAACTTCACATTCTCGTGGAAAATGGGAAGTTGTAACTCCCACATGATTGTGTTCAAGGGGTTTTGAAGTCGGAACAATTCTTAAACCAATAAGATTGGCAACAACATTTTCACTATTTCTCACTTGTAATTCCTACTTGTAGGGTCATTCAAGTCAAACTTCCCAGTCGGAACTAGGTATTTCTCCATAACTCTGATAGCACCCTGAACACGACATTAATATGTGTGATCGACAACAGTAGGGTCTGGGTCCCGGCGTGTCCAGTCCCCATACCCATTCCATGGGAGTGAGTGTCAGTAGTCTACTATATGTCCGTGCTATGTGAAGTAAGTATGGTGATTATTATTAAGGTTCTGGTCGTCTGAGATACCAACAAGTAAGGCTATACAACATACAATATCAATAAATATATATTTTCTCCTATTAGTGTATTTTAGTTTGTTCTGTCGTTTCTGGATGATTTAATTGAAATTGCAACCAACTTTCTATGGCTTGTTTTAGATATAGTGATATTTGAGAGATTATTTCATTTCAAATAACTGAAAGTGAGAGGTTGTAATTTGAATAAAGGGGGGAAATGCCATTATTGAACATGTGGTGATTAGAACAAAAGATTTCACTCTTGACTTTGGCGAATATTATCGCGCGGCAGTGTCCTAATGCCTGCGCGCAGTGGACTATTGGCATCGTTTGCCATAGCAGGCTAGCATTAGATTAGAACATAAGATTTCACTCTTGACTTCAGCGACTATTATTGCAAATAAAGAGCCGGCAGTGTACTCTTGCGCGCACATTGTGCTTTTGCCTGCGCGCAGTGTGCAGTTGCATCCGCGCAGTGGACTATTGGCCTCGTTTGCCATAGCAGGCTAGCATTAAATTATAACACAAGATTTCACTCTTGACTTTGGCGACTATTATTGCGTGTGTTCTATTGTTTTGGGCGCGCAGTGTATTATTGCGGGCGCATGCAAATTGTATTGTTTTTTGGCGTACAGTGTGTTTTTTGGGCGCGCAGTGTATTGTTTTGGGCGCGCAGTGTACTGTTTTGGGTGCGCGGTCAAAAAAAAAAAGAAGCAAAGCATCCCTTCCGATAGCCGACAGAGGAGGCCTCCGCAACGGTACAATCGGGGTGGTGGGGAGATGGTGTCCAATCAGCAGATGCCACTGCCGGCTTTATACATTTCACATGGGCATTTCGAGGCTATACTCCGACTGTCTAAGAAGGAAGCTAGCGCCATGGCCAGAACCAAGCAAACCGCTCGCAAATCCACCCGTGGCAAAGCCTACAGGATGCAGATCGCCGCCAAGGCTGCGCGCAGGAGATCCTCCCCGTTACATGCCCGGCACCGTGTCTCAGAGAGATCCGTCGTTACCAAAGCTCCACTGAGCTGCTCCTCCGCAATGTGCCCTTCCAGCGCCTGGGGAGAAAAATCGCCCTGTTCTTCAAGACCGACCTGCGCTTCCAGAGCTCCGCCGTGATGGCCCTGCAGGAGGCCAGCGAGGCTTACCTGGTCGGTCTGTTCGAGGACACCAAACTGTGTGCCATCCACGCAAAGAGGGTGCATATCGTGTCCTAGGACATCCAGCTGGCCCGCCTTATTTGCAGAGAGCGCGCGTAAATTATGACCTGATCTCCAAAATCCCACCTCAATATTTCCATCAAAAAGGCACAATTGATCTATTTATACGTGGTCCTCTGTAGCTCAATTGGTAGAGCATGGCGCTTGTAACGCCAGGGTAGGATAAAGTAATCCTTCTAACCCCCCCCCCCCCAAATTGTAAAGTGGTTATCCCACTGGCTATAGGGTAAACGTACCAATTTGTGAGTCGCTCTGGCTAAGAGCGTCTGCTAAATGACGTTAATGTGCCCTTGAGCAAGGCACTTAACCCTAATTGCTCCTGTAAGTCGCTCTGGTTAAGAGCGTCTGCTAAATGACTAAAATATAATGTAAATGTAGTGGGTTCCATCTCTGGGACCACCCATACGTAAACATGTATGCGCACATGACTGTAAATCGCTTTGGATAAAAGCGTCTGCTAAATGGCATATTAGCGGATTTCTGAACATCATTTGTGAGAAAATACACACATTTACGTGCAACTTAATTCGTGGGAAAATTTGTTTTATTAATGCTAACGCTGTTTTCTATGCTTGATTTCGATTAATACTTTGGGATACTGGTGCACTTTTGGTCAGAAAGTCCCCTTTTCCGTGTAGGCAACAGTACACGATTTTCTTCATAATGCATTTCATATTTCGTAGAGCCTAAATTACACAATTTTCTTCATAATTCATTTAATACATGTTAAAGAGGTTAATGTAAAATAATGAAATTTCGGCTTTCGCTTATGGCACTTCCAAGGCCTTTCTATTATGGTTATGTCAATCATATTATATACTTGTTGTAACACGTTCAACCAGTTAGCAAGTCAGAAATGTCCGTTTCCAAGTACCGATTAGCACTTGAATGCTGTATTATGCAAACTTCACATTCTCGTGGAAAATGGGAAGTTGTAACTCCCACATGATTGTGTTCAAGGGGTTTTGAAGTCGGAACAATTCTTAAACCAATAAGATTGGCAACAACATTTTCACTATTTCTCACTTGTAATTCCTACTTGTAGGGTCATTCAAGTCAAACTTCCCAGTCGGAACTAGGTATTTCTCCATAACTCTGATAGCACCCTGAACACGACATTAATATGTGTGATCGACAACAGTAGGGTCTGGGTCCCGGCGTGTCCAGTCCCCATACCCATTCCATAGGAGTGAGTGTCAGTAGTCTACTATATGTCCGTGCTATGTGAAGTAAGTATGGTGATTATTATTAAGGTTCTGGTCGTCTGAGATACCAACAAGTAAGGCTATACAACATACAATATCAATAAATATATATTTTCTCCTATTAGTGTATTTTAGTTTGTTCTGTCGTTTCTGGATGATTTAATTGAAATTGCAACCAACTTTCTATGGCTTGTTTTAGATATAGTGATATTTGAGAGATTATTTCATTTCAAATAACTGAAAGTGAGAGGTTGTAATTTGAATAAAGTGGGTAAATGCCATTATTGAACATGTGGTGATTAGAACAAAAGATTTCACTCTTGACTTTGGCGAATATTATCGCGCGGCAGTGTCCTAATGCCTGCGCGCAGTGGACTATTGGCATCGTTCGCCATAGCAGGCTGGCATTAGATTAGAACATAAGATTTCACTCTTGACTTCAGCGACTATTATTGCAAATAAAGAGCCGGCAGTGTACTCTTGCGCGCACATTGTGCTTTTGCCTGCGCGCAGTGTGCAGTTGCATCCGCGCAGTGGACTATTGGCCTCGTTTGCCATAGCAGGCTAGCATTAAATTATAACACAAGATTTCACTCTTGACTTTGGCGACTATTATTGCGTGTGTTCTATTGTTTTGGGCGCGCAGTGTATTATTGCGGGCGCATGCAAATTGTATTGTTTTTTGGCGTACAGTGTGTTTTTTGGGCGCGCAGTGTATTGTTTTGGGCGCGCAGTGTACTGTTTTGGGTGCGCGGTCAAAAAAAAAAAGAAGCAAAGCATCCCTTCCGATAGCCGACGGAGGAGGCCTCCGCAACGGGACAATCGGGGTGGTGTGGAGATGGTGTCCAATCAGCAGATGCCACTGCCGGCTTTATACATTTCACATGGGCATTTCGAGGCTATACTCCGACTGTCTAAGAAGGAAGCTAGCGCCATGGCCAGAACCAAGCAAACCGCTCGCAAATCCACCCGTGGCAAAGCCTACAGGATGCAGCTCGCCGCCAAGGCTGCGCGCAGGAGATCCTCCCCGTTACATGCCCGGCACCGTGTCTCAGAGATCCGTCTTACCAAAGCTCCACTGAGCTGCTCCTCCGCAATGTGCCCTTCCAGCGCCTGGGGAGAAAAAATCGCCCTGTTCTTCAAGACCGACCTGCGCTTCCAGAGCTCCGCCGTGATGGCCCTGCAGGAGGCCAGCGAGGCTTACCTGGTCGGTCTGTTCGAGGACACCAAACTGTGTGCCATCCACGCAAAGAGGGTGCATATCGTGCCCTAGGACATCCAGCTGGCCCGCCTTATTTGCAGAGAGCGCGCGTAAATTATGACCTGATCTCCAAAATCCCACCTCAATATTTCCATCAAAAAGGCACAATTGATCTATTTATACGTGGTCCTCTGTAGCTCAATTGGTAGAGCATGGCGTGTAACGCCAGGGTAGTGGGTTCCATCCTGGGACCACCCATACGTAAACATGTATGCGCATGACTGTAAATCGCTTTGGATAAAAGCGTCTGCTAAATGGCATATTAGCGGGATTTCTGAACATCATTTGTGAGAAAATACACACATTTACGTGCAACTTAATTCGTGGGAAAAATTGTTTTATTAATGCTAACGCTGTTTTCTATGCTTGATTTCGATTAATACTTTGGGATACTGGTGCACTTTTGGTCAGAAAGGCCCCTTTTCCGTGTAGGCAACAGTACACGATTTTCTTCATAATGCATTTCATATTTCGTAGAGCCTAAATTACACAATTTTCTTCATAATTCATTTAATACATGTTAAAGAGATTAATGTAAAATAATGAAATTTCGGCTTTCACTTATGGCACTTCCAAGGCCTTTCTATTATGGTTATGTCAATCATATTATATACTTGTTGTAACACGTTCAACCAGTTAGCAAGTCAGAAATGTCCGTTTCCAAGTACCGACTAGCACTTGAATGCTGTATTATGCCAACTTCACATTCTCGTGGAAAATGGGAAGTTGTAACTCCACATGATTGTGTTCAAGGGGTTTTGAAGTCGGAACAATTCTTAAACCAATATGTTTGGCAACAACATTTTCACTATTTCTCACTTGTAATTCCTACTTGTAGGGTCATTCAAGTGAAACTTCCCAGTCGGAACTAGGTATTTCTCCATAACTCTGATAGCACCCTGAACACGACATTAATATGTCCCGGCGTGTCCAGTCCCCATACCCATTCCATGGGAGTGAGTGTCAGTAGTCTATTATATGTCCGTGCTATGTGAAGTAAGTATGGTGATTATTATTAAGGTTCTGTTCGTCTGAGATACCAACAAGTAAGGCTATACAACATACAATATCAATAAATATATATTTTCTCCTATTAGTGTATTTGAGTTTGTTCTGTCGTTTCTGGATGATTTAATTGAAATTGCAACCAACTTTCTATGGCTTGTTTTAGATATAGTGATATTTGAGAGATTATTTCATTTCAAATAACTGAAAGTGAGAGGTTGTAATTTGAATAAAGTGGGTAAATGCCATTATTGAACATGTGGTGATTAGAACAAAAGATTTCACTCTTGACTTTGGCGAATATTATCGCGCGGCAGTGTCCTAATGCCTGCGCGCAGTGTGCAGTTGCATCCACGCAGTTTACTATTGGCCTCGTTTGCCATAGCAGGCTAGCATTAAAATTATAACACAAGATTTCACTCTTGACTTTGGCGACTATTATTGCGTGTGTTCTATTGTTTTGGGCGCGCAGTGTATTATTGCGGGCGCACGCAAATTGTATTGTTTTTTGGCGTACAGTGTGTTTTTTGGGCACGCAGTGTATTGTTTTGGGCGCGCAGTGTACTGTTTTGGGTGCGCGGTCAAAAAAAGAAAAGAAGCAAAGCATCCCTTCCGATAGCCGACAGAGGAGGCCTCCGCAACGGTACAATCGGGGTGGTGTGGAGATGGTGTCCAATCAGCAGATGCCACTGCCGGCTTTATACATTTCACATGGGCATTTCGAGGCTATACTCCGACTGTCTAAGAAGGAAGCTAGCGCCATGGCCAGAACCAAGCAAACCGCTCGCAAATCCACCCGTGGCAAAGCCTACAGGATGCAGCTCGCCGCCAAGGCTGCGCGCAGGAGAGCCTCCCCGTTACAGGCCCGGCACCGTGTCTCAGAGAGATCCGTCGTTACCAAAGCTCCACTGAGCTGCTCCTCCGCAATGTGCCCTTCCAGTGCCTGGGGAGAAAAATCGCCCTGTTCTTCAAGACCGACCTGCGCTTCCAGAGCTCCGCCGTGATGGCCCTGCAGGAGGCCAGCGAGGCTTACCTGGTCGGTCTGTTCGAGGACACCAAACTGTGTGCCATCCACGCAAAGAGGGTGCATATCGTGCCCTAGGACATCCAGCTGGCCCGCCTTATTTGCAGAGAGCGCGCGTAAATTATGACCTGATCTCCAAAATCCCACCTCAATATTTCCATCAAAAAAGGCACAATTGATCTATTTATACGTGGTCCTCTGTAGCTCAATTGGTAGAGCATGGCGCTTGTAACGCCAGGGTAGTGGGTTCCATCCCTGGGACCACCCATACGTAAACATGTATGCGCACATGACTGTAAATCGCTTTGGATAAAAGCGTCTGCTAAATGGCATATTAGCGGATTTCTAGCACTTTTGGTCAGAAAGGCCCCTTTTCCGTGTAGGCAACAGTACACGATTTTCTTCATAATGCATTTCATATTTCGTAGAGCCTAAATTACACAATTTTCTTCATAATTCATTTAATACATGTTAAAGAGGTTAATGTAAAATAATGAAATTTCGGCTTTCACTTATGGCACTTCCAAGGCCTTTCTATTATGGTTATGTCAATCATATTATATACTTGTTGTAACACGTTCAACCAGTTAGCAAGTCAGAAATGTCCGTTTCCAAGTACCGACTAGCACGTGAATGCTGTATTATGCCAACTTCACATTCTCGTGAAAAATGGGAAGTTGTAACTCCGACATGATTGTGTTAAAGTGGTTTTGAAGTCGGAACAATTCTTAAACCAATAAGATTGGCAACAAAATTTTCTCAATTTCTCACTTGTAATTCCTACTTGTAGGGTCATTCAAGTGAATCTTCCCAGTCGGAACTAGGTACTTGGATTATCTACAATAGTCAAAGTCGCATGGCCAAATCAGGAAGGCTCCGCGCATGCGTTGCTGTATTCAGCACGGTTGAATGCATTCAGAGTCAGAGGTTGAAGTTTTGTCTCTCTGGCGGGAGGTAAGTTTGGTTTACAGAGGTGGATAGAGTAGCCAAAAATTTTACTCAAGTAAAAGTACTGTTACTTCAGAATAATATTGTTATGTATGGTACGACGTGCTGTACGTCGTACTGCACGTTGTTATGGTTTACGACAGTGTGCTGCTTTACGGATGAAAGGGTTGTCAGAATGTGTGGCACATGTCATTAAATGACAGAGTGATGTACAATGTGAAACTGTCCAGATGTCCGTTCTACTACAGCTAGGCTAGATATAACATTGGCGACGAAGATGGCTGAATTCAGTTTACCACCGCCAGCACCATTACTTGCCGTGCCTGGCGAACCTCCAGTCCAGTGGAATAACTGGCTTGAAAGTTTAAACACTTATCTCGAAGCTATGGACTTTTCTACAATCTCCGACAAGCGGAGGACAGCACTTCTCCGTCACTGCCTTGAGGGACAGAGGATTTTCAGAGCGCTTGGATCGGCTCCTACATTCACTGCTGCAGTCAGCATCCTACGGAACCACTTCGCCGGGAAAGAGCGACGCTACCGGCTACGGAAGAGACGCCAACGGCCGGGTGAGTCCATTCAAAGCTACGTGGCTAATCTGAGGGATTTGGCTAGCTCTTGTAACTACGGGTCACTTAAAGTATTTAGTCAGCCACCAATTGTGCAAGTTTTCCAAAGCCTTGTAGTGGTTTAATAATTTATTTAAACAATAAAAGCTAATTGACCAACATTTCTGAAAATGGATATATAGCGTTTTGGAATGAAACTCTTCTTATGTTTCCCCATCTGAGCTCAGAGTAGATGAGAGATGTAATGTTTGTCTCTGTTGTGTTGAAGTCCAATCAAGCAGGAGAGACCAGCCTCCCCTGTACCCAGCTGTGTGTCCATGAAGAGTGACCGGTCTATGCATCATCCTATATCCTTTAGAGAGGGAGACTTTTCTAATGAACAAAGGTAAGAAGAACTCATGGATCATGGTCAGTGAGTTTAACAACACTGTCTCTAGTCATTTCTCCTCTCCCATTTTCCCATTTATTTTTGTTGTTTTCATAATCCATAGGCTAATCCTTTTTTCCATTTTCATAGTCCTGAAACATTATCAACTGTGAAATGCTTACTTACGAGCCCTTAACCAACAATGCTGAGTTACGTTTTTTTTTACTAACAACTAAGGAAGTCATTTTTACTTCTTTGTTTTCTCAAACCCTAAACCCTGGCCTGGTCTGCTTCATATGCGTACCACAATTATATATTTTTTTACATCAGCAGTTGTCACAAAGTGCTTATATAGAAACCCAGTCTAGAACCCCAAAGAGCAAGCAATGCAGATGTAGAAGCACGGTGGCTAGGAAAAACTCCCTAGAAAGGCAGGAACCTAGGAAGAAACCTAGAGAGGAACCAGGCTCTGAGGGGTGGCCAGTCCTCTTCTGGCTGTGCTGGGGGGAGATTATAAGAGGATATGGCCATTAAGGCCAGATCGTTCTTCAAGATTTTCAAATGTTCATAGATGACCAGCAGGGTCAAATAATAATCACTGTGGTTATAGAGGTTGCAACACGTCAGCACCTCAGGAGTATATGTCAGTTGGCTTTTCATAGCCGAGCATTCAGAGGTCGAGACAGCAGGAGTGGTAGAGAGAGAGAGAGGGTCGAAACAGCAGATTCGGGACAAGGTCACACGTCCGTTGAACAGGTCAGAGTTCCATATCCGCAGGCAGACAAGTAGAAACTGGATCAGTCACGTCCGGTGGAGCATGTATCGACACTGATAGGATCGAAAGAAGGGGAGCGCTGCTCTCGGATCAGTTTTCTCCATTAAAATCATTCCTTAACATTATAATTATTTCACAATACTGACCACGGATCAGCTTCTAGAAAGATATTATTACCTACGGCTGCAAATATTGAGGTAGTTTATTCTAATGCTTACACAATACAAATGCACTAAATCACAGATTCGGCACATCATTGGGCACATGTTAGGCTACACATCATGAAATATATTGAGACAAATTACAGACAGTAGCCTACAAGTAGCAAAATAAAACTAAATATATTGAACATTGAATATATTCCAATATGATTGAAATAGGCCTATAGCCTACTGTTTATATTGTAATGCAGTCATCTCGGTTTTCATTTGAAGCACATTTTTATACGTCCCTTGTTTGAATCAATTACAAAGACATTGGCAACTTTGTATTTGTAGTCAACTTTGTTCTGAATTTATCTGCGGTCACAGAGAGACGGATAAACCATGTGATTCTATGTTTAGCGGAGATCTTCTGTGTATAAAGTGACGCGAGAGGGCAAAAAAGCATCTAACGACGCACTTGGCTGTTCTACAAGTGGTCTGAGGCAGGTGTTAGAATATGAGCGTTTTCAAGTGCAACGTTAATAACGATGGTTTTGGGAAACAGCTCAGAGATTTAACAATGCTCCTACGAAGGTTCTAATGATGAACTTGGCCTTAAGATGCTTTTGGAAAACCGGACCCTGGATAAAAAACATCTGCTAAATGACTAAAATATCAAATGTAAATGTTTTACATACAGATCTCATATTACTGTATTGAATTATTATTTTACAATATTTAAATATTGATGTCACAAGTGTATCATTTGTACAGTTCTTTATTAAAAATGTAGTTATTTATTACATTTAACTGTGTAAAATCTATCAGTACTACTTATTTCTCTGAGAGTAAGGCAGATATATAGCAATTTGCAAAAAAAAACATTTGTCTCTCTGAAATGAAGCCATTAAGTGATCGATTTTAAACAAACACATGTCTGTCATTGAACAACCCCCTGCTATGATTAGATAGTGAGAAAACACAACCATTTATTTGATAATTTCTTTAAACAAATAGAAGATCATTTACAAACATTTCTGAAAATGGATATATAGCATTTTGGAATGAAACTCTTCCTCTGTTTCCACATCTGAGCTCAGAGTAGATGAGAGACGTAATGTTTGTCTCTGTTGTGTTGAAGTCCAATCAAGCAGGAGAGACCAGCCTCCCCTGTACCCAGCTGTGTGTCCATGAAGAGTGACCGGTCTATGCATCATCCCATATCCTTTAGAGAGGGATACTTTTCTAGTGAACAAAGGTAAGAACAACTCATGGGTCATGGTCAGTGAGTTAAACAACACTGTCTCTAGTCATTTCTCCTCTCCCATTTTCCCATTTATTTTTGTTGTTTTCATAATCCATAGGCTAATACTTTTTTCAATTTTCATAGTCCTAAAACAATATTAAACAAACACAACATTCCCTCCCTGTGTGTGTGTGTGTGTGTGTGTGTGTGTGTTTGTGTGTACTCCCTGGATGAGGAGATGTAATCTCATCTTTTGTCCACAGAAACCAACAGGAGATATCAGAGTCAGAGATTCTCAGTGGTCAGTCTTCAGAGTCATCAACCAGATGAGAAGCAGGAGAGCAGTGCCAGAGAGGGGGCTCTGAAGATCACACTACACGTCCTGAGGAAAATGAACCAGAAGGAGCTTGCTGACACACTGGAGAAAAGTAAGAGCTGTCTGCCTCATGTTGAATGCTGTTTTAGAACATTTAAAAGCTGTAGCTAAAGTACAGCTAAAGTAGCTGTGTAACTCAATGATATTGTAGCAGCCTTAACACAACACCTAGTGACCTCATCAAGTAGCAGCAGGGATGTGTTGTGTTGTTGTTAGAGAGAGAGAGAGAGAGAGAGAGAGAGAGAGAGAGAGAGAGAGAGAGAGAGAGAGAGAGAGAGAGAGAGAGAGAGAGAGAGAGAGAGAGAGAGAGAGAGAGAGAGAGAGAGAGAGAGAGAGAGAGAGAGAGAGAGAGAGAGAGAGAGAGAGAGAGAGAGAGAGAGAGAGAGAGAGAGAGAGAGAGAGAGAGAGAGAGAGAGAGAGAGAGAGAGAGAGAGAGAGAGAGAGAGAGAGAGAGAGAGAGAGAGAGAGAGAGAGAGAGAGAGAGAGAGAGAGAGAGAGAGAGAGAGAGAGAGAGAGAGAGAGAGAGAGAGAGAGAGAGAGAGAGAGAGAGAGAGAGAGAGATTTATACAGACAGTTAAACGAAGAAATGATTATAATTTAAAATTTTATAACAGTCCTAGAATACTGTAGGCATTAAAACAGACGTAATATTAATATCCTTATATCCTTAATATATATTTCTTCATTCAGATGAGCTTGCTGTGATTTGCCAACGTGAACTCAAATCTAATCTAAAGAAGAAGTTTCAATGTGTATTTGAGGGGATCGCTAAACAAGGAAACCCAACACTTCTCAATAAGATCTACACAGAGCTCTACATCACCGAGGGTGGAACAGGAGAGGTCAATAATGAACATGAGCTGAGACAGATTGAGACAACAACCAGGAAACAAGCAAGACCAGAGACTGCAATCAAATGTAACGACATCTTCAAACCCTTAACTGGACAAGACAAACGTATCAGAACTGTGCTGACAAAGGGAGTCGCTGGCATTGGAAAAACAGTCTCTGTGCAGAAGTTCATTCTGGACTGGGCTGAAGGAAAAGCAAATCAGGATGTCCAATTTGTATTTTCATTCCCTTTTCGGGAGCTGAATTTGATGAAAAAGGAAAAACACACTTTGATTGAACTTCTCAATCACTTCTCAATGGAAACCAAAGAATCAAGAATCTCCAACTACAACAAGTACAAAGTTCTGTTCATCTTTGATGGTCTGGATGAGTGCCGACTGCCCCTAGACTTCCAGAAGAACAAGATCTGTTGTGACGTCCACAGAGTCAACCTCAGTGGATGTTCTGCTGACAAATCTCATCAAGGGAAATCTGCTTCCCTCTGCTCTCCTCTGGATAACTACCCGACCTGCAGCAGCCAATAAGATCCCTTCAGTGTGTGTTGACCAGGTGGCAGAGGTACGAGGGTTCAATGACCCACAGAAGGAGGAGTACTTCAGGAAGAGATTCAGTGATGAGGACCTGGCCAGCAGAATCATCTCACACATAAAGACATCAAGGAGCCTCCACATCATGTGCCACATTCCAGTCTTCTGTTGGATTTCTGCAACAGTCCTTGAACACATGTTGAGTACAGACAAGAGGGAAGAGATGCCCAAGACTCTGACTGAGATGTACTCACACCTTGTGGTGTTTCATACCAAACAGAAGAATGAAAAGTATCTTGGGAAAGAAGAGACAGGTCCACACTGGAATGAAGAGATCATTCTGTCACTGGGAAAACTGGCTTTTCAACAGCTTATGAATGGCAATCTGATTTTCTATGAAGAAGACCTGAAAGAGGCTGGCATTGATGTCAATGAAGCCTCAGTGTACTCAGGATTGTGCACACAGCTCTTTAAAGAGGAATGTGGGCTGTACCAGGACAAGGTGTACTGCTTCGTGCATCTGAGCATTCAGGAGTTTCTGGCTGCTGTATATGTGTTCCTCTCATTCATCAACAACAATGAGAATCTAATGGACAAACTGCAAACGAAGACCAGTAACTTTTCTTTGCTGCTCAGACACAAGCCTGAAGTTACTTTCTACACGAGTGCTGTGGATAAAGCCTTACAAAGTGAGACAGGAAACCTGGACCTGTTCCTCCGCTTCCTTCTGGGCCTCTCACTGGAGTCCAATCAGAAGCACTTACGAGGTCTACTGACAAAGTCAAGAAGCAGCTCACAGAGCCATGAAGAAACAGTCAAGTACATCAAGGAGAAGATCAGGGAGAATCCCTCTCCAGAGAGGTGCATCAATCTGTTCCACTGTCTGAATGAACTGAATGACCATTCTCTAGTGGAGGAGATCCAAAGCTACCTGAGATCAGGAAGTCTCTCAGAAGCCAAACTGTCACCTGCACAGTGGTCAGCTCTGGTCTTTGTGTTGCTGACTTCAGAAAAGGAGCTGGATGTGTTTGACCCGAATAAATACTCCAGATCAGAGGAAGGTCTTCTGAGGCTGCTGCCAGTGGTCAAAGCCTCCAGAGCTGCTCTGTGAGTACATAAAATGACATTTAAGTACTAATCATCAGGAAGAAATATTCAGTTTAGAGAAAAATATATATTATAATATGTATATAATATATTATATTATATTGAAAAACTTACTGAATCAATGCATTGGTGTTCACATTAGTATAACCATATGACCATGCAATTCTAGGAGATGGAAGACTAATCTATATGTTGTTTAAGAGAATAAACCAAATGCATCTGCCATTGTCCTTCTACACTACTGGTGTTAAATTGTGTGTTTGTGAAATCATGATGATGTCTTTGCAGGCTGTCATTCTGTGGACTCACAGAGAAAGGCTGTGCTTCTCTGGTCTCAGCTCTGAAGTCAAACCCCTCACACCTGAGAGAGCTGGATCTGAGTAACAATGTCATGAAGGATACAGGAGTGAAGCTGCACTCTGCTGTCCTGGGGAATCCCCACTGTAAACTGGAGACTCTGAGGTCAGTATTCCTGTAGTTGGTCAACAAGTGATAACTGTTCACCAGATCCACATGTGTTTACCAGGCACACATAGTCCACACCATATGTGTTTGGACAGTGAAGCTTACAGTTTTACATTTGGTGCTATGCTCCAGCATTTTGGATTTCAGATTGAATGTTTCATTATAGAATGTCACCTTTTATTTGATGTTAATGGTGAGAGGTTAGCATGTTTTGTTGTAGCCTCTGTAACTTTCTCACTCATTATTATTCATGATTCATTCATGATCTTTCTTAATCATGGAATCATCAGGATTACTTTAGTAGTGTTTAGAAACATGTTATCTACTCACAGAAAGAAAATTACTCAACACCAAAGAATAGCAGTGTGGTTTTAATATGATTTGACTCTTTGCAGGCTGTCAGGCTGTCTAGTCACAGAGGAAGGCTGTGCTTCTCTGGTCTCAGCTCTGAAGTCAAACCCCTCACACCTGAGAGAGCTGGACCTGAGTAACAATGACCTGAAGGATTCAGGAGTGAAGCTGCTCTCTGCTGGACTGGGGAATCCCCACTGTAAACTGGAGACTCTGAGGTCAGTATTCCTGTATCACTAAATGAACACACACTCATTGGACACACACACACACTGGACACACACACACACACAAGGATTAATTTAGTAGTGTTATCTACTGTTAATAATGATACATTAATTCATGTATATACAGTACCAGTCAAAAGTTTGGACACACCTACTCATTCAAGGGTTCGTCTTTATTTTTTAATATTTTTTCCATTGTATAATAATAGTGAAGACATTAACACTATGAAATAACAAATATGGAATAATGTAGTAACCAAAAAAGTGTTAAACAAATGAAAATATATTTTATATTTGAAATTCTTAAAATAGCCACCCTTTACCTTGATGACAGCTTTGCACACTCTTGGCATTCTCTCAACCAGCTTCACCTGGAATGCTTTTCCAACAGTCTTGAAGGAGTTCCCACATATGCTGAGCACTTGTTGGCTGCTTTTCCTTCACTCTGCGGTCTGACTCATCCCAAACCATCTCAGTTGGGTTGAGGTTGGGGGATTGTGGAGGCCAGGTCATCTGATGCAGCACTCAATCCCTCTCCTTACACAGTCTGGAAGTGTGTTGGGTCATTGTCCTGTTGAAATACAAATGATAGTCCCACTAAGCGCAAACCAGATGGGATGGCGTGACGCTGCAGAATGCTGTGGTAGCCATGCTGGTTAAGTGTGGTTAAATTCTAAATAAATCCAAGACAGTGTCACCAGCAAAGCACCCCCACACCATAACACCTCCTCCTCTATGCTTTACGGTGGGAACTACACATGCCGAGATCATCCGTTCACCCACACCGCTTCTCACAAAGACACGGCGGTTGGAACCAACAATCTCAAATTTGGACTCCAGGCCAAAGGACAAATGTCCACCGGTGTAATGTCCATTGCTCATGTTTCTTGGCCCAAGCAAGTCTCTTCTTCTTATTGGTGTCCTTTAGTAGTGGTTTCTTTGCAGCAATTCGACCATGAAAGCCTGATTCACACAGTCTCCTCTGAACAGCTGATGTTGAGATGTGTCTGTGACTTGAACTCTGTGAAGCATTTATTTGGGCTGGAATTTCTGAGGCTGGTAACTCTAATGAACTTATCCCCTGCAGCAGAGGTAACTCTGGGTCTTCCATTCCTGTGGCGGTCCACATGAGAGCCAGTTTCATCATAGCACTTGATGGTTTTTGTGACTGCACTTGAAGAAACTTTCAAAGTTGTTGAAATGTTCCGTATTGACTGACCTTCATGTCTTAAAGTAATGATGGACTGTCGTTTCTCTTTGCTTATTTGAGCTGTTCTTGCCATAATATGGACTTGGTCTTTTACCAAATAGGGCCATCTTCTGTATACCCCCCTACCTTGTCACAACACAACTGATTGGCTCAAAAGCATTAAGGAAATAAATTCCACAAATTAACTTTTAAGAAGGCACACCTGTTAATTGAATGGCATTCCAGGTGACTACCTCATGAAGCTGGTTGAGAGAACAGAGTGTGCAAAGCTGTCATCAAGGCGCAAAGGTTGGCTATTTGAAGAATCTCAAATATAACATATATTTTAATTTGTTTAACACTTCTTTGGTTGCTACATGATTCCATATGTGTTATTTCATAGTTTTGATGCATTACAATGTAAAAAATAAATAAAAAAAATAGTATAATTGAATGAGTAGGTGTGTTCAAACTTTTGACTGGTAGTGTATATATAATAATACATAATAATAATAATATGCCATTTAGCAGACGCACGACTTACAGTCGTGCGTGCATACATTTTTTTTGTGTATGGGTGGTCCCGTGGATCGAACCCACTACCTTGGCGTTACAAGCGCCGTGCTCTACCAGCTGAGCTACAGAGGACCACATATATACATTATATACATATATGAATAGATATGGCAGGTTTCAGGACTCTGATGTATCTGAAAATGTTGAAAATATATATTTTCACCACCAAAGTAAAGCAGTGTGATTTTAAAATGATTTTACTCTTGCAGGCTGTCAGGCTGTCTAGTCACAGAGGAAGGCTGTGCTTCTCTGGTCTCAGCTCTGAAGTCAAACCCCTCACACCTGAGAGAGCTGGATCTGAGTAACAATGACCTGAAGGATTCAGGAGTGAAGCTGCTCTCTGCTGGACTGGGGAATCCCCACTGTAAACTGGAGACTCTGAGGTCAGTATTCCTGTAGTTGGTCAACAAGCTTACAGTTTTAAATTTGGTGCTATGTTCCAGCATTTTGGATTTGAGATAGAACATTTCATATGAGGTGACGTAAAGTGCTTTCATTTCTAAACGGTGAAAGAGATATGTATTGAAATACCCTCAAATAAAAGGTGACATTATATACTGTCACCTCATCTGAAACATTTGATCTCAAATCCAAAATGTTGGAGTACAAAGCCACATTTAAAATTTTAGCTTCACTGTCAAAATAGATATGGTGTGGACTGTATACTCAATACAATCTCAATCTGATACCTCACTGTCTGTCTTTTGACTGATACTGCTTTTTAAACTGCTCTGGTCAGTCTACTCAAATATTTAGCTTACGTACTTCTGCACCAGTAGTGGTCTCTTGCATGGCATCTGACTCCACTTGTGAATAACCTGGATTCCAATCCCCCGAGCAGACGCAGGCTACAGGAGAGACATGGAAATAAGGATTATTTTGATCCACTAATACATGACATGTATCTAGATTAGAGCTTGTCTCATTATACAGCCAGTACTAATACACATCCACTACATCCCCTATACAGCCAGTACTAATACACATCCACTATACTTCCAGTACTAATACACATCCACTATACAGCCAGTACTAATACACATCCACTACATCCACTATACAGCCAGTACTAATACACATCCACTACATCCCCTATACAGCCAGTACTAATACACATCCACTACATCCCCTATACAGCCAGTACTAATACACATCCACTACATCCCCTATACAGCCAGTACTAATACACATCCACTACATCCCCTATACAGCCAGTACTAATACACATCCACCATACAGCCAGTACTAATACACATCCACTACATCCCCTATACAGCCAGTACTAATACACATCCACTACATCCACTATACAGCCAGTACTAATACACATCCACTACATCCACTATACAGCCAGTACTAATACACATCCACTATACAGCCAGTACTAATACACATCCACTACATCCCCTATACAGCCAGTACTAATACACATCCACTACATCCCCTATACAGCCAGTACTAATACACATCCACTACATCCCCTATACAGCCAGTACTAATACACATCCACCATACAGCCAGTACTAATACACATCCACTACATCCCCTATACAGCCAGTACTAATACACATCCACTACATCCACTATACAGCCAGTACTAATACACATCCACTACATCCCCTATACAGCCAGTACTAATACACATCCACTACATCCCCTATACAGCCAGTACTAATACACATCCACTATACTTCCAGTACTAATACACATCCACTATACAGCCAGTACTAATACACATCCACTACATCCACTATACAGCCAGTACTAATACACATCCACTACATCCCCTATACAGCCAGTACTAATACACATCCACTACATCCACTATACAGCCAGTACTAATACACATCCACTACATCCCCTATACAGCCAGTACTAATACACATCCCCTATACAGCCAGTACTAATACACATCCACTACATCCCCTATACAGCCAGTACTAATACACATCCACTACATCCAGTACTAATACACATCCACTATACAGCCAGTACTAATACACATCCACTACATCCCCTATACAGCCAGTACTAATACACATCCCCTATACAGCCAGTACTAATACACATCCACTACATCCCTATACAGCCAGTACTAATACACATCCACTATACAGCCAGTACTAATACACATCCACTACATCCCCTATACAGCCAGTACTAATACACATCCACTACATCCACTATACAGCCAGTACTAATACACATCCACTACATCCACTATACAGCCAGTACTAATACACATCCACTACATCCCCTATACAGCCAGTACTAATACACATCCACTACATCCACTATACAGCCAGTACTAATACACATCCACTATACAGCCAGTACTAATACACATCCACTACATCCCCTATACAGCCAGTACTAATACACATCCACTATACTTCCAGTACTAATACACATCCACTATACAGCCAGTACTAATACACATCCACTACATCCACTATACAGCCAGTACTAATACACATCCACTACATCCCCTATACAGCCAGTACTAATACACATCCACTACATCCACTATACAGCCAGTACTAATACACATCCACTACATCCCTATACAGCCAGTACTAATACACATCCCCTATACAGCCAGTACTAATACACATCCACTACATCCCCTATACAGCCAGTACTAATACACATCCACTACATCCAGTACTAATACACATCCACTATACAGCCAGTACTAATACACATCCACTACATCCCCTATACAGCCAGTACTAATACACATCCCCTATACAGCCAGTACTAATACACATCCACTACATCCCCTATACAGCCAGTACTAATACACATCCACTATACAGCCAGTACTAATACACATCCACTACATCCCCTATACAGCCAGTACTAATACACATCCACTACATCCACTATACAGCCAGTACTAATACACATCCACTACATCCACTATACAGCCAGTACTAATACACATCCACTACATCCCCTATACAGCCAGTACTAATACACATCCACTACATCCACTATACAGCCAGTACTAATACACATCCACTATACAGCCAGTACTAATACACATCCACTACATCCCCTATACAGCCAGTACTAATACACATCCACTATACAGCCAGTACTAATACACATCCACTATACAGCCAGTACTAATACACATCCACTACATCCCCTATACAGCCAGTACTAATACACATCCCCTATACAGCCAGTACTAATACACATCCCCTATACAGCCAGTACTAATACACATCCACTACATCCCCTATACAGCCAGTACTAATACACATCCACTACATCCAGTACTAATACACATCCACTATACAGCCAGTACTAATACACATCCACTACATCCCCTATACAGCCAGTACTAATACACATCCCCTATACAGCCAGTACTAATACACATCCACTACATCCCCTATACAGCCAGTACTAATACACATCCACTATACAGCCAGTACTAATACACATCCACTACATCCCCTATACAGCCAGTACTAATACACATCCACTACATCCACTATACAGCCAGTACTAATACACATCCACTACATCCACTATACAGCCAGTACTAATACACATCCACTACATCCCCTATACAGCCAGTACTAATACACATCCACTACATCCACTATACAGCCAGTACTAATACACATCCACTATACAGCCAGTACTAATACACATCCACTACATCCCCTATACAGCCAGTACTAATACACATCCACTATACAGCCAGTACTAATACACATCCACTATACAGCCAGTACTAATACACATCCACTACATCCACTATACAGCCAGTACTAATACACATCCACTATACAGCCAGTACTAATACACATCCACTACATCCCCTATACAGCCAGTACTAATACACATCCACTACATCCACTATACAGCCTGTACTAATACACATCCACTACATCCCCTATACAGCCAGTACTAATACACATCCACTATACAGCCAGTACTAATACACATCCACTACATCCACTATACAGCCAGTACTAATACACATCCACTACATCCACTATACAGCCAGTACTAATACACATCCACTACATCCCCTATACAGCCAGTACTAATACACATCCACTACATCCCCTACACAGCCAGTACTAATACACATCCACTACATCCCCTATACAGCCAGTACTAATACACATCCACTACATCCCCTATACAGCCAGTACTAATACACATCCCATATACAGCCAGTACTAATACACATCCACTACATCCCCTATACAGCCAGTACTAATACACATCCACTATACAGCCAGTACTAATACACATCCACTACATCCACTATACAGCCAGTACTAATACACATCCACTACATCCCCTATACAGCCAGTACTAATACACATCCACTACATCCCCTATACAGCCAGTACTAATACACATCCACTACATCCCCTATACAGCCAGTACTAATACACATCCACTATACAGCCAGTACTAATACACATCCACTACATCCACTATACAGCCAGTACTAATACACATCCACTACATCCCCTACACAGCCAGTACTAATACACATCCACTACATCCCCTATACAGCCAGTACTAATACACATCCACTACATCCCCTATACAGCCAGTACTAATACACATCCCATATACAGCCAGTACTAATACACATCCACTACATCCCCTATACAGCCAGTACTAATACACATCCACTATACAGCCAGTACTAATACACATCCACTACATCCACTATACAGCCAGTACTAATACACATCCACTACATCCCCTATACAGCCAGTACTAATACACATCCACTACATCCCCTATACAGCCAGTACTAATACACATCCACTATACAGCCAGTACTAATACACATCCACTACATCCACTATACAGCCAGTACTAATACACATCCACTACATCCACTATACAGCATGTACTAATACACATCCACTACATCCCCTATACAGCCAGTACTAATACACATCCACTACATCCCCTATACAGCCAGTACTAATACACATCCACTACATCCCCTATACAGCCAGTACTAATACACATCCACTACATCCCCTATACAGCCAGTACTAATACACATCCACTACATCCCCTATACAGCCAGTACTAATACACATCCACTACATCCCCTATACAGCCAGTACTAATACACATCCACTATACAGCCAGTACTAATACACATCCACTACATCCCCTATACAGCCAGTACTAATACACATCCACTACATCCACTATACAGCATGTACTAATACACATCCACTACATCCCCTATACAGCCAGTACTAATACACATCCACTACATCCCCTATACAGCCAGTACTAATACACATCCACTACATCCCCTATACAGCCAGTACTAATACACATCCACTACATCCCCTATACAGCCAGTACTAATACACATCCACTACATCCCCTATACAGCCAGTACTAATACACATCCACTACATCCACTATACAGCCAGTACTAATACACTTCCACTACATCCACTATACAGCCAGTACTAATACACATCCACTACATCCACTATACAGCATGTACTAATACACATCCACTACATCCCCTATACAGCCAGTACTAATACACATCCACTACATCCCCTATACAGCCAGTACTAATACACATCCACTACATCCCCTATACAGCCAGTACTAATACACATCCACTACATCCCCTATACAGCCAGTACTAATACACATCCCAATGCATCCACGTCAGAAGAAACACCAAGGTTATGACATTATTCCCTAGAGCCAAAAGTAGTTTGCTATAGTGCACTTTATAGGGAAGTGTCATTTCAGACGCATCGTTAGACAAAAGATCCAAACCCAGGAGAAATGCACCGTCACTAGGGAACGGAAGCCATTTCAGACACAGCCCAAAACGGATTTAGATATACGATCCACCTACCGGCTTGATGATCCATTTCTGCCTGCTACCACTGTCCTCCCAGGCCTTCCTCAGCAGCTTGATGTCCTGAGGAAGAACGAAGGAGCGGGGGAAGAAGCTGAACTCCCTCTTACCAAACTGAGCCTGCATCTTAGACAGGTTCCTCCACAGACGGTCCTTACGACCGATCTGGAACGAGCCGGGGAAGTGGTTCAACTAGAAAGAACGCAGAGAGACAAGTCAATATGCAGATCAAAACGAAGGTTGAAAGAAATGAAAGATCCATACCGATTGAATCAATATTATTCTTGCTTGTCTGGTCCCAGATCCCTGAGGTGTGACAATGACCCAAAGAGTTGGCAAGATGGCACAAAATGATCTGGGACCAGGCTAGCTTCAGCCCATTCCTGCCTACCTTTACTAATGGGAAAAATAAACAAACAATTGATAGTTACATATTGCAATATTATTTTTGACAATATATCGTTTTGGCAATATTATTTTTGCGCTAGTTGGCTTTACATGCACCAAAACTCCAGTATTTTTTCCTTACATTTACGTCATTTAGCAGACGCTCTTATCCAGAGCCATTTCCTTCATAGCTTCTTTTTAAATAGGGAGCCAATTGGGAGAAACTCCCCAAATACAGGTGTGCCAAGCTTGTAGCGTCGTACCCAAGAAGACTCCACTTATTCTGAAATTGATTTAAATAGTTGTTTTTCCTCATCAATCTACACACAATAGCCCGTAATGACAAAGTAAAAACAGTTTTGTAGACATTTTTGCAAATGTATGGGGGAAAAACCTGAAAGATCACATTTACATAAGTATTCAGACCCTTTACTCAATACTTTGTTGAAGCACCTTTGGCAGCGATTACAGCTGTAACGTAACAAAATGGGGAAAAAGTCAAGGGGTCTGAATACTTTCCGAATGCACTGTAAGGTGAGCAATGCGTTTGGAATATCGAATCTCAATAAAATCCCAGCATCGAACAGCAATACATTTTGATGCAGCGTACTTATTCTTAGAGTTCAGCGCTCTACTCTGTGACATGTTGAACGTGACGTGCTCCTAATTAAAAATGTTGAAGCACACTTATAAATCTAGGAGAACAATTAGTGTTTTAATGATAAGAAATGACTAAAAGGTTCATGAATAAAACGTTTTTAGGAGTGTTCCATGCTCAATCATTAGGCGAGAGAAAAATATTCAGCTTCCCCTTTAAGGGACGGGCCGTTACCGTGGTAACTTGGGCACTCAACTTGCCTGTGATGAAAAACATCTCAGGCGATGACCTCCTAGCAGCAGTCAGCTACAGCAAACTCAAACTAACATTGAAAAACAACCTGGCGTGTAAACAAAACGATGTAACTAGCAAAGAAACACGAGGACAAAAATCACACCATAGTACACCATGTTAATTACCAACCCTGTTCCCAGCCCTACCTAGCTTACCTTCTGGTATTCCCTGATGGCCTTGAACCCAGGGGACTTCATATGGTGACCCCAGCAGCCAAGCCAATCATGACTTTCTGCAACAACAATAACTTCATTAATGTTTTACACAAATGTGAACAGACATTCAAGAGGTCTTTAAAAATGTAAATTAGGCAAGAGGGAAGGATTTCAACCGCTAAGGAACTCACTCTTGGTGACTTTGAAGTGTGACCTGACGATGGTGTGTTTGACCACGGCGGGAGTCACAGTGCTCATCTTCCATTTGAGCAGCTTCCTCTGCTCCGGTGGCAGGGGCTCCACTGAAACACACAACACACAGCTACAGGAATAGGTCTATGGATGCAGCTTCCTCTGCTCCGGTGGCAGGGGCTCCACTGAAACACACAACACACAGCTACAGGAATAGGTCTATGGATGCAGCTTCCTCTGCTCCGGTGGCAGGGGCTCCACTGGAAACACACAACACACAGCTACAGGAATAGGTCTATGGATGCAGCTTCCTCTGCTCCGGTGGCAGGGGCTCCACTGAAACACACAACACACAGCTACAGGAATAGGTCTATGGATGCAGCTTCCTCTGCTCCGGTGGCAGGGGCTCCACTGAAACACACAACACACAGCTACAGGAATAGGTCTATGGATGCAGCTTCCTCTGCTCCGGTGGCAGGGGCTCCACTGAAACACACAACACACAGCTACAGGAATAGGTCTATGGATGCAGCTTCCTCTGCTCCGGTGGCAGGGGCTCCACTGAAACACACAACACACAGCTACAGGAATAGGTCTATGGATGCAGCTTCCTCTGCTCCGGTGGCAGGGGCTCCACTGAAACACACAACACACAGCTACAGGAATAGGTCTATGGATGCAGCTTCCTCTGCTCCGGTGGCAGGGGCTCCACTGAAACACACAACACACAGCTACAGGAATAGGTCTATGGATGCAGCTTCCTCTGCTCCGGTGGCAGGGGCTCCACTGAAACACACAACACACAGCTACAGGAATAGGTCTATGGATGCAGCTTCCTCTGCTCCGGTGGCAGGGGCTCCACTGAAACACACAACACACAGCTACAGGAATAGGTCTATGGATGCAGCTTCCTCTGCTCCGGTGGCAGGGGCTCCACTGAAACACACAACACACAGCTACAGGAATAGGTCTATGGATGCAGCTTCCTCTGCTCCGGTGGCAGGGGCTCCACTGAAACACAACACACAGCTACAGGAATAGGTCTATGGATGCAGCTTCCTCTGCTCCGGTGGCAGGGGCTCCACTGAAACACACAACACACAGCTACAGGAATAGGTCTATGGATGCAGCTTCCTCTGCTCCGGTGGCAGGGGCTCCACTGAAACACACAACACACAGCTACAGGAATAGGTCTATGGATGCAGCTTCCTCTGCTCCGGTGGCAGGGGCTCCACTGAAACACACAACACACAGCTACAGGAATAAGTCTATGGATGCAGCTTCCTCTGCTCCGGTGGCAGGGGCTCCACTGAAACACACAACACACAGCTACAGGAATAGGTCTATGGATGCAGCTTCCTCTGCTCCGGTGGCAGGGGCTCCACTGAAACACACAACACACAGCTACAGGAATAGGTCTATGGATGCAGCTTCCTCTGCTCCGGTGGCAGGGGCTCCACTGAAACACACAACACACAGCTACAGGAATAGGTCTATGGATGCAGCTTCCTCTGCTCCGGTGGCAGGGGCTCCACTGAAACACACAACACACAGCTACAGGAATAGGTCTATGGATGCAGCTTCCTCTGCTCCGGTGGCAGGGGCTCCACTGAAACACACAACACACAGCTACAGGAATAGGTCTATGGATGCAGCTTCCTCTGCTCCGGTGGCAGGGGCTCCACTGAAACACACAACACACAGCTACAGGAATAGGTCTATGGATGCAGCTTCCTCTGCTCCGGTGGCAGGGGCTCCACTGAAACACACAACACACAGCTACAGGAATAGGTCTATGGATGCAGCTTCCTCTGCTCCGGTGGCAGGGGCTCCACTGAAACACACAACACACAGCTACAGGAATAGGTCTATGGATGCAGCTTCCTCTGCTCCGGTGGCAGGGGCTCCACTGAAACACACAACACACAGCTACAGGAATAGGTCTATGGATGCAGCTTCCTCTGCTCCGGTGGCAGGGGCTCCACTGAAACACACAACACACAGCTACAGGAATAGGTCTATGGATGCAGCTTCCTCTGCTCCGGTGGCAGGGGGCTCCACTGAAACACACAACACACAGCTACAGGAATAGGTCTATGGATGCAGCTTCCTCTGCTCCGGTGGCAGGGGCTCCACTGAAACACACAACACACAGCTACAGGAATAGGTCTATGGATGCAGCTTCCTCTGCTCCCGGTGGCAGGGGCTCCACTGAAACACACAACACACAGCTACAGGAATAGGTCTATGGATGCAGCTTCCTCTGCTCCGGTGGCAGGGGCTCCACTGAAACACAACACACAGCTACAGGAATAGGTCTATGGATGCAGCTTCCTCTGCTCCGGTGGCAGGGGCTCCACTGAAACACACAACACACAGCTACAGGAATAGGTCTATGGATGCAGCTTCCTCTGCTCCGGTGGCAGGGGCTCCACTGAAACACACAACACACAGCTACAGGAATAGGTCTATGGATGCAGCTTCCTCTGCTCCGGTGGCAGGGGCTCCACTGAAACACACAACACACAGCTACAGGAATAAGTCTATGGATGCAGCTTCCTCTGCTCCGGTGGCAGGGGCTCCACTGAAACACACAACACACAGCTACAGGAATAGGTCTATGGATGCAGCTTCCTCTGCTCCGGTGGCAGGGGCTCCACTGAAACACACAACACACAGCTACAGGAATAGGTCTATGGATGCAGCTTCCTCTGCTCCGGTGGCAGGGGCTCCACTGAAACACACAACACACAGCTACAGGAATAGGTCTATGGATGCAGCTTCCTCTGCTCCGGTGGCAGGGGCTCCACTGAAACACACAACACACAGCTACAGGAATAGGTCTATGGATGCAGCTTCCTCTGCTCCAGTGGCAGGGGCTCCACTGAAACACACAACACACAGCTACAGGAATAGGTCTATGGATCTTCCATTTGAGCAGCTTCCTCTGCTCCAGTGGCAGGGGCTCCACTGAAACACACAACACACAGCTACAGGAATAGGTCTATGGATCTTCCATTTGAGCAGCTTCCTCTGCTCCAGTGGCAGGGGCTCCACTGAAACACACAACACACAGCTACAGGAATAGGTCTATGGATGCAGCTTCCTCTGCTCCGGTGGCAGGGGCTCCACTGAAACACACAACACACATCTACAGGAATAGGTCTATGGATGCAGCTTCCTCTGCTCCGGTGGCAGGGGCTCCACTGAAACACACAACACACAGCTACAGGAATAGGTCTATGGATGCAGCTTCCTCTGCTCCGGTGGCAGGGGCTCCACTGAAACACACAACACACAGCTACAGGAATAGGTCTATGGATCTTCCATTTGAGCAGCTTCCTCTGCTCCGGTGGCAGGGGCTCCACTGAAACACACAACACACAGCTACAGGAATAGGTCTATGGATGCAGCTTCCTCTGCTCCGGTGGCAGGGGCTCCACTGAAACACACAACACACAGCTACAGGAATAGGTCTATGGATGGGTCCCAACGGAATCCTATTCCCTACGGACCCTGGTCAAAAGTAGTGCACTATAGAAAGGGAGAAGGGTGTCATTTGGATTCAGCTTATGTACAATAGAGCTATAGGACTAGAGGCAGCAGTCTCTCTACTGGGGGGGGGGGACTTCACTTTAATAAGCTCCCACACAATGTCCTGTAGAATATTTTGATATAACCATATAACAATATTTGTCCAAAACCCTAACCCCAACCCCAACCAAAAGCAAACAAAACATCTTAGATCAGCTCATACTTGGATAAAATTGGAAGGGAATATTTTTTCTGTAGAAGCTTCTTTTCCCCCCCAAAAAAATCTAAAGCAGTTTAACATTGTCAAGCAGTTTAACATTGTCAAGCAGTTTATTAGCTGTTTCCCAAATGACACCCTATGAGCCCTGGTCAAAAGTACCACACTACATAGGGAACCATTTGGGATACACCCTTAAAGCAGTCTACCATTATAAACGGGGCGGCAGGTAGCTCAGTGGTTAAGAGCGTTGTGCCAGTAACCGAAAGGTCGCTGGTTCTAATCCCCGAGCCGACTAGGTGAAAAATCTGTCGATGTGCCCTTGAGCAAGGCACTTAACCCTAATTGCTCCTGTAAGTCGCTCTGGATAAGAGCGTCTGCTAAATGACTAAAATGTAAAATGTAAAATAAACGCAGTGAAGGGGTGTCTTACCTCTCTGGTTGGCAGTGCTGAAGTACAGCGTTGGGGGGAGGAAGGGGAACATGCTGGGGACGAGCGCTGGCTTCAGCTCCCCCTCATCCTCCGATTCAGAGCTCATCAGCTCCCCCTCATCCGCTATGCTGGAACACACACCGTAGCATTAGAGCCATGACGTTGTACTAAATCTGCAAACAGTGGGAATACTGGGAACGTTATCAAACAGACACACAGACTATAAAGACACTCGTTTAACATGGAATATAAAATTCCTGACGAGTTTGGAAAGAGATTTCTTCCCTTCCAACTGTTAATTTCCATTGAGCCACAGACAACATGCTTACTGCCTGGTCATCAGTGTCCAGTGGAACAAAACAATAACGCTAGTTGGCACCTAGCAGGATCATTCACGTTTAAATTCCACTGTTTAACTCAGAGGCACGGTCGGCCATGTCTTTGGAAAGGCAGGAGACATTTTGAATTAAAAGTAGTTTCTAACCAAACCAAACGCCCGCAAGATCAATCAATAAAAAAAAACGAATTATCTGGGCAAAGAATTTAACCCCAAAAAAACTCACGTGACAGTCATGTAGTATGCTGTTTTCCTGCTTGGTCCTCCTGCTTCGAAAATAGCCTGACTCTACTGAGAGTGAGTGGATGGCATTGACTTGGCGGTAACAGCTCTACTCTACATGGGCTTTTGCTGTGACGAAAACAAAAAAGGGCCTAACGCTAATCAACAAATCAGCTGGGGACGTCATGGGCTGACAATGATCCCACAGGCCAAGCACTATTACACCACAGAGACTCATGTCCCCATTATTGAAAGATAGTTCCACTTTTATCACTGATTGACAATTGGGAGACCTTTCCACCAGCCTCTGTGCTTTCAACCTTTCACCGGCAGCAACCACTAGAACAAAAAAAAAAGGTTCAATTCTCTCTTGGGTTTTTGTCATCACCGTACCAGGGAACTGTCAGGTGCCCCGACTGGGAGGGTTATAGGAGTTATGAATGGTCATTCTACAGAGATCTAGCCACAATAGGATGAAACATGACACTACGGTCTTCACAGATTAATAAATGGGCATTTCTCTCAAATCATTTGTGTTTTTAGTCAAGAGGTTACTCTGTGTCAAGTGTACAGATTAACAACATGACTTCCTGGTATTGTAAACATCATTATCTATAAATTATAGACTATAAAGAACTGAACCTTCTGTTAAACTCAATGACACCTAGATGATTGTCAAAGACTCCAGCCACCCTAGTCATAGACTGCTCTCTCTGCTACCGCACGGGAAGCGGTACCGGAGCGCCAAGTCTAGGTCCAAAAGGCTCATTAACAGCTTCTACCCCCAAGCCATAAGACTGCTGAACAATTCATCAAATGGACACCCAGACTATTTACACTGCTGCTACTCGCTGTCTATTATCTATGCATAGTCACTTTACCCCTACCTACATGTACAAATTACCTCGACTAACCTTCACATTGACTCGGTACCGGTACCCCTGTATATAGCCTCGTTATTGTATTGTGTTACTTTTTAATTAAATTTTTACTTTATTTTATTTAGTAAATATTTTCTTAACTTTATTTATTGAACTGCATTGTTGGTTAAGAGCTTGTAAGTAAGCATTTCACGGTAAGGTCTACACCCTGTTGTATTCGGCACATTTGTGACAAATACAATTTGATGGTCTGAAACCATGACCGGGGATATAGGTTACTCTCCGGACCATTTCAGATTTCTGTTATGACCCCGGGTGAACTTGTGGTCTGGTAAGTTACCAAAATACAGTTGAATTGGCATCATTGTCAAAATATGTAAGAACACAAATCATAGAATAGCAATGACATGGTTTTTTTCTTTCAATCAATCTTCAAAACGCACTAAGCATTCCAACAACGTCAACGATTAATCATTTAACACCTAGTCGGCTCGGGGATTAGAACCAGCGACCTTTCGGTTACTGGCCCAACGCTCTTAACCACTAAGCTACCTGCCGCCCCACATTTCAACCAAGAGTCCATTTCAATAGGATAATAATTAATATCTTCAAAACGCACAAAGCATTCCAACAACGTCATCGATTAATCGACATTTCATCATACAGAAAAACGATTAAATTTACTTTGGCAGGACGGGCATGGAGGCTGTGGACCAGGCATCATTCAGAGAGGAACAGTCAGACCCTTCTGAGGAGAAACAGGGTTGGATTCATTATGTTAGCCTAGCTACAGCCGTCCAATTAAGTGGTGTCATTTTTCACATGTCTAGTTGATTAAGGGTTGAAATGAATAGTTTAAAAGGAGTCTTCCTCCTCATCACCATCACCACTGCAGTCATTCTCCAGCTCGTTATCAGGATAGTCCTCTTCCCCTCTGGCTCCACCCTCCTGCATGGCAACAGTCTGTGGACTGTATGAACAGACAGGAAACTCAAAGATAAACGAAGCAAGACGCTTGATAGGTTATTGGGTGAATCTTTTTACTATGACTCTCGAGACACCTATACTTAAGCTAGTTAACACAACAGAGCTTAATTCCTCCTATCGCCCACGTTGACCTCCATCAAATTCATGTGACAATACATTTAGTACTGATCTACTTAATCAAAAAATTATGGAATGGATTTATATAGTCCCATTCCAGCACTCAAAAACTTGCTATACCATCTAGTCTAACAATAGCTAGTAGTATGTGGGAGAACAGAACTGACCTGGAGAGCTGAGGTTCTTCCTCCAGGACAGGTGGGTTTCACATTTCAGTTTTAGTCGCAATATACTGCAATTTCATTTATTATTTTTTTCCCAAGATTTGGAAGCACTCCCAAGCACTGGCCTAATCCTCCATCAAATATGATTAAACTGAGTATATCCTTTCTGAGTCCCAATAACACATTTTCATTTCCACAACAAAAAAAAGAAAGCTAAGTAAACATCAATGCAAGACTGTTTATATATTGTTTGACCAAGCCTCTTTTGGTTTTCCTTCTAAAACTCTTTTGCTGCGTCTATCCTTGGTCCCACGGGCTCAGTGTCTCCAGCATGTTAGGACCCACTCAGGGCAGCTGGTCCAACCCCAGATGGCTGACAGGAAAGACCAGATTTAAACATGCGACTGCAGTGACAGCTCTTTGTGTGTGTGTGTGTGTGTGTGTGTGTGTGTGTGTGTGTGTGTGTGTGTGTGTGTGTGTGTGTGTGTGTTAGCGCGTGTGCGTGATCTAAGTGACAAAGATGGAGTAACCAACAGAAAGCTTGAAAATAGAGAATAGCGAGAGTGAGACAGACTGACTAAAAAAGAGAGAGATAAACAGAGATCAAAACATAGCTGGAGACAGGGAGAAAGTATCTGGTGTGCCTCTGATTTTCCTTGCACTCTCTGATCTGGCTCCCAAGTGCTCATTCAGATACACATTCATTTTCTTGACAGTCCTATCAAGACTGCTGTCCTCACACATATTTTCTCATTTGTACTCCTTTAGTCTTGTGTCATTTTGAGGCCATCTGTAGCACACATTGTGCCCAGTGTTAGCAGCCTGAGAGGGGGTGGTGGTGGGCAGTGGGTGGTCCTGCCCAGGGCTCCGTGTGTTATTGTTGCCCAGTGGTCAGTGGTGTCGGTGGCCGGGTGACGGTGTGCCAGGCTCTCAGCAGGCTGCTGTTCACTGTGTGTTAGAGTGTGTGTGCATGTCTAGGCCATACTCACCTCTCTCCCCAGCCATCCCAGAGCCATCTGTGGTGTATGCTTCTGTTTGTGTGTGTGTGTGTGTGTGTGTGTGTGTGTGTGTGTGTGTGTGTGTGTGTGTGTGTGTGTGTGTGTGTGTGTGTGTGTGTGTGTGTGTGTGTGTGTGTGTGTGTGTGTGTGTGTGTGTGTGAGGTACAGGACAACAGGTGTGTGTTTACGTATTGCTGAGATGATGATGGACCTCAGCTTTTACAACAGCACTTCCTCTCTATGTAACGATGATGAGAGCAATAAACAAATTGCATGTGTGCTAATAACCCTGTTCATAACAGCCATAACACCTCAATGTATTCTCCTGTGTTCTCTCTGGCTCATCTGCATGGAGGGGATCCAGCTGGCAGTAGCAGGCACCGATCAAACCTTCCGTGTTAGATGGTCCCCGGTACCTCTCCCTCAGGGGCCATTAAGCTCTGTATTCAGCACCGTGTTGAGTTGAGCTGTCGTCAGGCAGACTTTGAAGAGCGCCGGCGTTCTGTACTGATAGGTAACAGAAAGACACACCCCCTTCAGAGGAGCAGAGGGCTTCACGGAATATGAAATGAGCGTCTCTCTCTTATCCACACCGTACCCTCAATGGTATAGGAGCAGCAGAATTTAGATGGGCTTTATTATTATTATGATCGTTTCAGCCTCCTCATCTGTACCCTCTGGTTCCTTTCCGTCTTATCTTACTCTGCATACATTGAAAGGTATTCCTGATACTGGTTGGCTCGCTGTCCATCCGAGAGATTAGCAGTGCTCTCGAGCACTGGAGGGAAGAAACGCTGAAGACCTACCTCAACTGTGTATCTGGCAGCAAGATGTGGGTCTTAGCCAAGGCGTTTCAGTTGATTAGTTGTGTCCTTCAGGGAATTAATTAAAACCATTATACTCAAACCTACTTTCCTCTGAAAGTTTAATTCAACCTTTTCATTCTCCCTTCAGGCTCCCAGTAACGAGTTGGCCACTCTTTCAACCATTTTGGTGTTAAGGTTGGAAAACAGTCTGTTGAATACAAATGCAATTTATCAGTGAAGTGTCTAACACATGATTGAAGGACAAATGCGTTTGAGGCTGCAGATCTAGACTGATGGTAAAGCATGAGGGCTTTGTGGTGTGGCGGTGGTCTATCTCTCAGTCTTCAGGGGGGACCTGACCCATGAAAAACAAAGAGTTGCCGTGGTGACTGGAAGGGGGAAGGCGTGTCAGGATCCTGGCAGCAGTGGCAGAAAGACAGGAGGGTTGGGCTGGGTGCTTGTGTTAGGGCCTCTCTCTCTCTCTCTCTCTCTCTCTCTCTCTCTCTCTCTCTCTCTCTCTCTCTCTCTCTCTCTCTCTCTCTCTCTCTCTCTCTCTCTCTCTCTCTCTCTCCCTCTCTCTCTCTCTCTCTCTCTCTCTTCCTCTCTCTCTCTCTCTCTCTCTCTCTCTCTCTCTCTCTCTCTCTCTCTCTCTCTCTCTCTCTCTCTTACTCTCTCTCCCTCTCTCTGTCTCTCTCTCTCTCTCTCTCTCTTCCTCTCACTCCCTCTCTCTCTCTCTCTCTCTCTCTCTCTCTCTCTCTCTCTCTCTCTCTCTCTCTCTCTCTCTCTCTCCCTCTCTCTCCCTCTCTCTCTCTCTCTCTCTCTTCCTCTCACTCTCCCCCCTCTCTCTCTCTCTCTCTCTCTCTCTCTTCCTCTCCTCTCTCTCTCTCTCTCTCTCTCTCTGTCTCTCTCTCTCTCTCTCTCTCTCTCTCTCTCTCTTACTCTCTCTCCCTCTCTCTGTCTCTCTCTCTCTCTCTCTCTCTTCCTCTCACTCCCTCTCTCTCTCTCTCTCTCTCTCCTCTCTCTCTCTCTCTCTCTCTCTCTCTCTCTCCCTCTCTCTCTCTCTCTCTCTCTTCCTCTCACTCTCCCCCCTCTCTCTCTCTCTCTCTCTCTCTCTCTCTTACTCTCTCTCCCTCTCTCTGTCTCTCTCCCTCTCTCTGTCTCTCTCTCTCTCTCTCTCTCTCTCTTCCTCTCACTCCCTCTCTCTCTCTCTCCTCTCTCTCTCTCTCTCTCTCTCTCTCTCTCTCTCTCCCTCTCTCTCCCTCTCTCTCTCTCTCTCTCTCTTCCTCTCACTCTCCCCCTCTCTCTCTCTCTCTCTCTCTCTGTCACTCTCTCTCTCTCTCTCTTCCTCTCACTCTCCCCCCCTCTCTCTCTCTCTCTCTCTCTGTCACTCTCCCTGCAGCATGTGGGAGGCTGGGGAGAGAACAAATACCACATCTCAATAAGACATAGAGAGAGAGAGATGCATTTTACATTACATTTTAGTCATTTAGCAGACGCTCTTATCCAGAGCGACTGAGTGCATACATTATTTTTAAAAATCATACTGGCCCCCCGTGGGAATCGAACCCACAACCCTGGCATTGCAAACGCCATGCTCTACCAACTGAGCTACATCCCTGCCTTGCCATTCCCTCCCCTACCCTGGACCACGCTGGGCCATTCCTTCCCCTACCCTGGACCACGCTGGGCCATTCCCTCCCCTACCCTGGACCACGCTGGGCCATTCCTTCCCCTACCCTGGACCACGCTGGGCCATTCCCTCCCCTACCCTGGACCACGCTGGGCCATTTGTGCGCCGCCCCGTGGGTCTCCCGGTCGCGGATGCCACCTTCCTTTTTCTCGCTCAGCACAGACGCAACGGCTTCCTTCCCCTGACCGCTTCTCATTCGCTTGCAGCATAACTATGTGATAACAATACATCACCAATGATGTAAAGCCTAAATTGAACCACAAATTGTTATTGTAGTGTAATGTAATGCCACATCCTTAAACGGATAGATAGAGTGATGAATGAATCCAGCCATAGTTACTGGCACTAAGGAGGTGACTTTATCGTGGCTGTAGTCAAGGACAGTGACAGAATAGTAAGGGCCATGGTGAGTTGGTAAAAGACCACGAAGTCAGACTGGAGGCTCATTCATTAGGGAAGGAGGAAGGGCTTGTGCATATCGTAAAGCTGTCGGAAGAGAATAAGAGTTCAATTTCAATTTCCCACTTTGAGCACTGACACAAGGCCCTAACTCTGTTAGATTTAGTGTCAGTTAGGTGGCTCACAGCACTTAGTAGGGTTGTCACGAAACCAGTATCGGGATGTTCAGATGTATCGTGGCAAGGAAACAAAACATGAAGCAGACTGAATTTCCTGAGGAAAACAGTCCTAATGTTAGAAACAAACGGCATTATGTTGTCACCCAGAATCACATGTTTATTTTCCAAGCTATAGCACACACTTTGTTACATACAGTAGGTTTTTAAAGGAGCAAAGAGTTTAGTCTGCTTTGTGTTTTCCTATTTGCCATGGAAAATCAGGTATTGTAGTATCGCCATACTGATATCGTGACAACCCTAGCGCTTAGATTGGACTGTTTTCAGAACCTCAATAAGATTGGGATGTGTGGTCTGGTGTAGTGTAGAGAGAAAGAAAAATGGTTTTGAGAGGAAATAGTCTGTTCTGTGAAAAACCATATATGGTCTTATTTCTCTGAAGTGTAGACTGTATTGAGTGCCTTTTACTAAAGCAGACTTCAATACAAAGTGCAAGTTTACTCTGGAAGTGGCAAGCTGCAGGTAGCCAGAACTTCATCTTTAAAATGAAAATATTCCTTCCACTGCACTTTGTTCTCTCTGGGAGAACTCAGAGTCCCTTTTCACTCTGCCCATGAAAAGTTTCTTAATTCCTTTCAAGAAGACATTTAAATTCATCAGACCTAAAGCTATCCGTTGTGAGTGATACTGATAAAGAAAACCAGCCTATTTAAGACTTGGAGATGGGAGTGAAATGTGAACTGTATGTTAATTCAGAGCAGATCAGAGCACTAGAAACACACAATAACAGCTAGCCCAGATACTTAACCCACTCAGTGTGCGTGCCTTCTGGACTATTGGCCTCAGACAAATTAACTTACTCCAGAGGAGCTTCTCCGTGAATTTCTCCTTTAAAGTCTCATTTTTCCAGGTGACTACGTTTCATGACTTTAATGTCGTATTTAATGACTCTGGCACGCTTGATAAAGCAAGTCATTAAAATGTGTTGTAAGGTATCGGCTCACCACTGTCCAACAGAAGAAGGGGTACAGGCCCACTAATGCTGCTCTCTACTCTCCTCTCTGCTTTAGATTTAGAGGACCAATAGCATCTAGAAGTACTGATTTAGCTGAGCTACTGATTTGTTCCAGTTAAATACCATGATTTACCATCCCATCCCCATCGTATGCATCTTTAATGATAATGAGCTTATTGGTGATGAGATCAATATAGGGTACGGTTTCAATTCCAAGAAAATTGTCATTGTGATGTGACATGGCGATTGACTATGCTCCCCTGCTTTAAATTCCAGTGGTAAAATCCATATTGCAATACTTAACAGCCAAAGATATGCTAGAGAGTTACTGTAGCTAGCATTGTAAAGCATCCTCTTCTCCTGACCCTGGAAAAACACTGTGGGCTCTGGGCTCTGCTCTGTTCGGTTCCACCATGGTTTAAGCCTGTTGTTTGTTTTGCTGGAATAAACAATGGGCAGCACTTAGGGCTTAAGGCACAGCCATTTAGTATTCCTCAGGCCTCTGCTCCTCACACAGGGGGATGTGGAGGTCCCTGCCTTACTGAATGCCTGCCTGCCTCCCTGCCTGCCAGCCTGCCTCCCTGCCTTACTGAATGCCTGCCTGCCTCCCTGCCTGCCTGCCTGCCTCCCTGCCTGGCTTCCGTCTCCTCTGCCCTAAGGCACAGGAATCGGGAGGGACCCAGTCCCAGTCCCCTCACTCGTGAGCGACGGAGAAGAGGTATATTGAGGCATTTGTCAGCTAAACAAGGAAGGTGTCACAGACTATTTTGAAGCTGTAGCTCATCCACAGATATACATTCAGTAAGTCTCTTCATGTGAGGAAGCCAGTGAGTGCTCCTCCCCAGCTGAGTCTCTCTCAAATCACTCTATTGAGATGTGGCACGGAGTCTGAGCGCTGAGCGAACCGGGCTCTGCAGGAGAGGGTTCATCTCTCGGGGACCAAAACATCCCCCTGCTTATCACACTCTCACTTGTTCAGTTCTCTGTTCATTACCAGTTGATTGGCTTATTTGTGTCCTACATTCCCTTTCAGGACTGTGTCCGTTCGCTTTTAGTCGTCTGGGTACTGGTAGCTAATACTGTACCAGGGAGAAGTGGTTCACAGTGAAATGGTGGTGCAGGGACTGATAGTGACTATATGGATCCATGTATTATAATTATATTATGACTGAATCTTAGTGTGCTATGCTTTAACCTTGATGAGCCAGTGGCAGGGTGAAATGAGTGTGTCTCAGTTTGTACCATCACCATGCCCTGAGGATGCTGCAGTCATCATGTAGGTCCACCTCTGCACTGGGACCTCAGCTGGTTCACACTAATGATAGCTTTCTCTCTATCGCCTGCAGCAAGTTGTGTGCCTGACTGGAACTCAAGGCCCAGACAAAGGGCTCTACATTGAACACACACACTAACTAGTGCTGCAGAAGAGAAAGACGCCTACTTTGCTCCCTGTGTATATATGGGAATATTCCACTGACTTAATTATAGTCTACTTTAAATCTAAATGTGTTTTATTGATATCAGTCAATCCAAGATTTCACCTGGAGTGAAAACAATTCAAGGAAAAGCATACGAACGTAGTAAAGTAGTAAAACAATAACCATGGACGCCAACTGTATGTAATGATGGTGCAGGGAAATGCAGGGACCATACAGTTCCTATCAGACATCTGTCTATAGATGCTGTCTGGGATAATTGGCCTTCAAGGAGTTTTCACTCCATCAGGTGCTGTGTGGCACCTGTTGTTTTATTCATATCGCTTACCCAAACAAATATATTCTCCTGCCTTAGGGAAGAGGGGGTGGGGGACAACAGGGTTCTTCTACTCTCTGTCTCTCATTTACCTCTCCTCTCTCTCCTCTCTCCCCTCCCTGGCTTCTGTAAAGGAGATGAAACGAGGGCTGTTCCCATTCCACACAGGCATGGAGGTGCATTAAATCCTCAGCAAATAGTATTACATCTCTGCCTGTTAAATTGAAATCATGCATCATAGCACTGAAGTCTGAACATCATGTGCCCTCTCCTGGTCACCCTGGTAACCAGCTAGGATGGTTCCTGGAGGCTCTTTTGAGTAGGTAGAAAGTCAAGGCAAATCTGGAGGCGCATATGACGTGAACAATTTCATTGGAAGAAGTCAGAGTCAGTCACCCCCCCCCCCCCACCCCCCACCCCCACCCATGTGAAGTAGAGAAAATAGCACCATTGAGAATCACATAGACATAGCTTTATTTGATTGGTCATCTTCCACTTAAAACAGAATCTGTTTAATTGCAACACACAAGGTTTGGTCTTTACAACAATTTTACAGCAATGGACTTATCACACAAGAAATGGAAATATAAGAACAGAAAGGCAATGACTGCAATATGGATGAAGTAGGGTAGAACTATGTCAACACTGGATGACTTACAAATCATAATCTTTACAAGTAAACACATGTAGGTAGGTTTCTTTTTACACTGTGTATTGCAAGTTTATTACATAGATGTATAATATTTTTTTCTCAGACTCGAAGAGAAACATTTACCTATTTTGGACTAAATATAATTGTTTTAGTTATTGAATGTCATAAGTCTGGTTGTGTTTAACAGTTACAGTGCAAACAACTCAAGTAGTTATTGTCAGGTTATCCAAAATCAATGAATCCACTAAGAGACAAGTAATATATTTACAAATATATTTTGATTCATGCACATAGTTAATTAGTTACAAAAAATATAGTTTTACTGTCAGATATAGACAAAACATGTATTGGCCATATATTTGTTATAACTGAGATATTTCTGTTGAATCATTTCTTGTGGACAATTCTTGGCATTCATTTTCATTTGCAATTAAATGGCGGTAAATCCATTGCACTTACACTATATACAAGCTTTTCACATGATATAAAATACAATCTAAGATTAAATCATAATGAAGTCATTGGCACATAAAAATAGTATGAAAATGTTCACAACTCTGAACAATACACACAAACACAAAATTAAATAATCTTTATCTCGCTCTCACTCTCTCTCTCTCTGTATATTTCTTACGCTCTCTCTTTCTCTCTCGGTCTGTCGCTCTCTCTGTATGTCTCTTACTCACACAAAAACACTGAAAAAAGTTGGAAATGGTCAGTTTACGCACAAGACACAAACATTTACATATTCAAAAGGTAACATTTCCTTATTTCTTAGTTCACATTAATCATAATAGTTTACATAACAATGTTTCCTTACAGAATACATTCTCTGTAAAAGATGCAACAACAATCTTAATAGTAATTTTTTGGAGAAATGAGGCAGAGCGTTTGAAATATATGCAATGATGTTCTTGTTTGCATAATATGTAATAGAAATTTAAGCAAAAACAAAGTGATACACGTTTTATTATTTCATTCTTCACTATGCTGCAAGTGCCACTTCAAATATGATTTGCCTTCCTAGATGAGCATTTACAGTTCTGATTTGAGGAGATAAAAGGGACGTTGGTGACTCCTGTGGAAGATGCTGCACCCTGATTGGTCCCTGTTGCAGTGACCAATCGCGCAGCAGTGTTTTTACAACTATGGTCTTTGATTGTATTTGTAACATTTTAGATTATATGGTTTTTAATACCTTTTATCTGCTGAGGAACATGGCAGAGTCAGAGCTGCCAAACCTTCCGCTCATCATTTCCTGGTGTTTTTGTAGTCACCAACCAGATATTCCACTTCTGATTGTCTTCACATGTTGGCATGACAACATGAGACATAGTGGCTTATGAGAAATGTATGCAGAGTAAAAGTCAAAGAGCCACATCAGTGGAAGCCTAACCTCTGTGGCTGGAAGAGGTGACCGGATAGAAGAAAGGACAAGAGGGAATTTCAGAGGAGAAGCAGCTACTTTACCTGAGGGAGAGAAGGAAGCAGAAAAGCCTTTTTGCATTCCGATGCATGCACCCCCATTAAATCTCCTGTTGCAGCCAATGTGTCGCAGGGTCACAGATAGGGTGTCACTCTTAGACAGACACTCATCCGTTATTCTACAGGGACCATATGTCGACGGTAGAGACCTCTGGAAAACCGGCAGGATATTTTTCACCCCAGCGCTCTGATTGAGCTGTAACCACTACATCCCAACTACTGCTGCTGTACTTCTTACTTTGGTCTGAAACGCAGAGCTCTGATTGGCCACGGAACAACTACGGCTGGCCCATTTCAAAGCCATTCCAACCAGTGCTGTCATCCTCCCGTCAACAAACTAAGACTGTAAATATGATGCTTGTCCGTTCAGTGTAACCACATACTACTTACTACATACAGTATCAGACCGATTTAAAGGGAGTTGGCAGGCACAGGCCTGTGGTACCCGCATTGGACTGTTGTCGGATGTTGCATTTTTAACAGATTAAGCCTAATAATCCTTGTTCTGTTTTTAGACCCGTTTTGGTATATTATAATAATAACACTAGATTTGTCCCTCGGCTCCCTAGAAAATGGTGGCGGGACAAATGTCTGTTCCAGACAGGTGCAGAAGATAATCTATGGTTTTTAAGACTATTGTTTTTATTAGCTGGTGTTTTTATGGAATGTTCCGGGCGGTCAGGTGTACTTTGGGTTTTTGTGACCTCATATAGAGGCACTGATGTCACAAAGTCCAGGATATAAAATCAGGTCTATTACAGAGTGTACATTTCTTAATTGTCTGAGGAAAATGTATATCCCTTTTTTAATGAAGGCGTTAAATTATTTTAAAAAAATATATTGGTTATTTTGGAAAGAAACTTTTTAGTTAAAGTTGCTAGTTTCTAATATGAATTTGATTTGATGTAACCTTTTGTTGAAACATTAAACGATGAGAAAGGACTGTTGTTGAGATGACTCATGGAATGATTTCTCTATGTATCTGTGCAGATGTCACTTAGTGCTTTGCAGAGGTGATAAATGTGTCTTTGAAGCTTGGACCCTGTAAGCCCATAGCCAGGTTTTCATGGAGGGTTGTAGACTATGCTGCACAAGTGCAGCTGAAACCTCTCTCATTCAGCCTTTCTATACCTTTCCCCCTCTCCTCTCACTCCTATGACATCTCCCTCTCCTCTGCCCCTCTCTCATTCAGGAATTCCTACTCTACCCTTATTTGTTTCAGTTGTCTACACAGTCTCTCTCCTCTTTGATGGAGAGAGAGAGAAAGAGGAGCTCACGGCTTCCTTCCGTTGGTGTGGTTTCCTGTTTGTAGGTGGGAGGGTGAGCGAGAAAGCAGGTCGCTTAAGCAACGTTCACACAATATTCAATCTTAACGCCGCTGCGAGACGGTGTGTGTGTGCGCCCACATGAGTGTGTATGTCCAGAGCAGTTTGACATTTGTGTTCTTCTGAGAACTAGCGTCTTCTCAGATGCTCAGGCAGTTAAACCAGGATGGTAACACTCAATGCAACATGCCTTGCCAACCAGCTTTTCTGATGGCAGTCTGCTAGAGGAGCATCTATAGTGGCGGAAACATTTCCCCTAAAATGATTGTCTGGAGACAATAATAATGAGTACACTGATGAAGATGGGGAACACACACACAGAGCTACAGTGAGGGAAAAAAGTATTTGATCCCCTGCTGATTTTGTACGTTTGCCCACTGACAAAGACATGATCAGTCTATAATTTTAATGGTAGGTTTATTTGAACAGTGAGAGACAGAATAACAACAAAAACATCCAGAAAAACGCATGTCAAAAATGTTATAAATTGATTTGCTTTTTAATGAGGGAAATAAGTATTTGACCCCTCTGCAAAACATGACTTAGTACTTGGTGGCAAAACCCTTGTTGGCAATCAGAGGTCAGACGTTTCTTGTAGTTGGCCACCAGGTTTGCACACATCTCAGGAGGGATTTTGTTCCACTCCTCTTTGCAGATCTTCTCCAAGTCATTAAGGTTTCGAGGCTGACGTTTGGCAACTCGAACCTTCAGCTCCCTCCACAGATTTTCTATGGGATTAAGGTCTGGAGACTGGCTAGGCCACTCCAGGACCTTAATGTGCTTCTTCTTGAGCCACTCCTTTGTTGCCTTGGCTGTGTGTTTTGGGTCATTGTCATGCTGGAATACCCATCCACAACCCATTTTCAATGCCCTGGCTGAGGGAAGGAGGTTCTCACCCAAGATTTGACGGTACATGGCCCCGTCCATCGTCCCTTTGATGCTGTGAAGTTGTCCTGTCCCCTTAGCAGAAAAACACCCCCAAAGCATAATGTTTCCACCTCCATGTTTGACGGTGGGGATGGTGTTCTTGGGGTCATAGGCAGCATTCCTCCTCCTCCAAACACGGTGAGTTGAGTTGATGCCAAAGAGCTCGATTTTGGTCTCATCTGACCACAACACTTTCACCCAGTTCTCCTCTGAATCATTCAGATGTTCATTGGCAAACTTCAAGTACTTTTTTCCCTCACTGTATAAGAGGCACCTGTCGTGATTTGCCATTCCATGTCTGTGTCGTATACTTTATCTAACTGACATTTCTGAGTTGATTTTCAGATTCTACTTCCCTGACTCAAAAATAAAGCATTATTACTGACAGCTCAATTAGCAGCTCAGTTGACGATAACTGATTATTGACTCGTATGGACCAAATGATAGCCAAGGGTCTGAATGTTGGCCACTTCTTATGCTGTTCCCACTGTTCCTTCTACAGCATAAACACTGGTCCAAATACAGACCCTTGTGGTACCCCGGTGTAGGATTTTGATTTAGAACTATAGGATGGTACATACATCTTTTGAACCAAGAACTGAATACTTGTCATTCCCTGTATTTTAATGTGCGTTTCAGGTCTCTCTGAGAGGTAGCGAGAGAGAGAAGGAGGCGATAAGATCAGAGGTACGGTGGTGGGGAGAAGTGATCTGAAACAACATTGTGAGAACGATAGAAGAAAGGCACATTGGGGGAGGCTGAGATGACAGCGGGGTAGGAGAGTTAATGAGAAGAGTGAGAAAGGGAAGGAGGAGGAGACTGAACAGGTCGTACAGACAGAAGGGTGCATCGAGGAAGGCACCTATGTCAAGCTGCTATAGTCAAGATTCCTGACAGTTAACTGAAAGAGGAAAAAACAGAGTGGACAAAAAGAACAGATGGTGTTAAATAGAGTTGCATGTGATATGATAGGGATTTGAGCAACAGACAGGTATGGTATACTGTAGATCAAATGCATCCAAAATGGCGCATCTCAGTGTAGCTGACGACTGAGCTGGTCTTGGGATTGGATTGGGGGCAACTCGGCCTGAACTCGACGTCCGGTTTAGAACCAATCTCATTGACCACATGGCAGATCATCAGCGACCTACGACTTAACGCTCTGTTGGGAATCTTCACACACTGTTGCTGGTATTTTGGCCCATTCTTCCATGCAGATCTCCTCTAGAGCAGTGATGTTTTGGGGCTGTCGCTGGGCAACACGGACTTTCAACTCCCTCCAAAGATTTTCTATGGGGTTGAGATATGGAGACTGGCTAGGCCACTCCAGGACCTTGAAATGCTTCTTACGAAGCCACTCCTTCGTTGCCCGGGCGGTGTGTTTGGGATCATTGTCATGCTGAAAGACCCAGCCACGTTTCATCTTCAATGCCCTTGCTGATGGAAGGAGGTTTTCACTCAAAATCTCACGATACATGGCCCCATTCATTCTTTCCTTTACACGGATCAGTCGTCCTGGTCCCTTTGCAGAAAAACAGCCCCAAAGCATGATGTTTCCACCCCCATGCTTCACAGTAGGTATGGTGTTCTTTGGATGCAACTCAGCATTCTTTGTCCTCCAAACACGACGAGTTGAGTTTTTACCAAAAAGTTATATTTTGGTTTCATCTGACCATATGACATTCTCCCAATCCTCTTCTGGATCATCCAAATGCACTCTAGCAAACTTCAGACGGGCCTGGACATGTACTGGCTTAAGCAGGGGGACACGTCTGGCACTGCAGGATTTGAGTCCCTGGCGGCGTAGTGTGTTACTGATGGTAGGCTTTGTTACTTTGGTCCCAGCTCTCTGCAGGTCATTCACTAGGTCCCCCCGTGTGGTTCTGGGATTTTTGCTCACCGTTCTTGTGATCATTTTGACCCCACGGGGTGAGATCTTGCGTGGAGCCCCAGATCGAGGGAGATTATCAGTGGTCTTGTATGTCTTCCATTTCCTAATAATTGCTCCCACAGTTGATTTCTTCAAACCAAGCTGCTTAACTATTACAGATTCAGTCTTCCCAGCCTGGTGCAGGTCTACAATTTTGTTTCTGGTGTCCTTTGACAGCTCTTTGGTCTTGGCCATAGTGGAGTTTGGAGTGTGACTGTTTGAGGTTGTGGACAGGTGTCTTTTATACTGATAACAAGTTCAAACAGGTGCCATTAATACAGGTAACGAGTGGAGGACAGAGGAGCCTCTTAAAGAAGAAGTTACAGGTCTGTGAGAGCCAGAAATCTTGCTTGTTTGTAGGTGACCAAATACTTATTTTCCACTATCATTTGCAAATAAATTCATTCAAAATCCTACAATGTGATTTTCTGGAGAAAAAAATTCTCAATTTGTCTGTCATAGTTGACGTGTACCTATGATGACAATTACAGGCCTCTCTCATCTTTTTAAGTGGGAGAACTTGCACAATTGGTGGCTGACTAAATACTTTTTTCCCCCCACTGTATTCAGTGCCTATTCATAAAAATTAAACAGAATATTCAAAGGTTTTCCGTGGCACTTGTAATATATGTCCGGTGCACTGTGTAAGTGTACCTGATGAGAAGTGGGCCTGAATGTTTGCACAAATCTCCAGTTGATTTCAGTGCATGTACAGTGTTGAGTCAGGTTAGGATTCAAACCTCTACCAACGCTCTGGTTTCTTCTCCACTCAGCACCCCAGGATTCGGGTTGGCCCACCCACCATGTGAGTATGTGTGTGATGGCTAAAGTTCTACCCAAATCTTTTCATGATATCTCTTTAGAAAAATGTATGATGATGATTATGATTAACCTTCCTCCTCAGACAACCCCTTTGCTGCCACAAGCATGTGAGTTACTACACACACACACACACACACACACAAACGCACGCACACACATACACAGACAATGACTCATATTACCCGTCAAGCGAAATGTACCTGTCTTTCTATCCCACAGTTCACCACAGATCGTTCGGAGACCGAACTCTGTCACCCCAACTGAAAATGGTGAGATGTCTCGCTCTTCCTCAACATCAAATGTCTATTTTCTCCATTTGTTTTCTTTCTTCCTTCTTCCACCACCATCTCCATAACGTCACAGTTCAGTTCCTTCTTAATAGTTTGCTTTGTTCTTGCAGAGAGTAATGACGGCTATGAGATTCCAGGAAAAGTTAATGTGAACGCTATATCCTACCATGTTCAATAACACTGATCCCCTCAAACTTTTGTGTACAGTAACTGCTGAAGAAGTTTAGAAAAATGGCACATAGCTCCTTAGGTGAAAAAAATATACAGTGAGGGAAAAAAGTATTTGATCCCCTGCTGATTTTGTACGTTTGCCCACTGACAAAGACATGATCAGTCTATAATTTTAATGGTAGATTTATTTGAACAGTGAGAGACAGAATAACAACAAAAAAATCCAGAAAAACGCATGTCAAAAATGTTATAAATTGATTTGCATTTTAATGAGGGAAATAAGTATTTGACAACTCTGCAAAACATGATTTAGTACTTGGTGGCAAAACCCTTGTTGGCAATCACAGAGGTCAGACGTTTCATGTAGTTGGCCACCAGGTTTGCACACATCTCAGGAGGGATTTTGTCCCACTCCTCTTTGCAGATCTTCTCCAAGTCATTAAGGTTTCGAGGCTGACGTTTGGCAACTCAAACCTTCAGCTCCCTCCACAGATTTTCTATGGGATTAAGGTCTGGAGACTGGCTAGGCCAGACATGGCGAGTTGAGTTGATGCCAAAGAGCTCGATTTTGGTCTCATCTGACCACAACACTTTCACCCAGTTCTCCTCGGAATCATTCAGATGTTCATTGGCAAACTTCAGACGGGCCTGTATATGTGCTTTCTTGAGCAGGGGGACCTTGCAGGCGCTGCAGGATTTCAGTCCTTCACGGCGTAGTGTGTTACCAATTGTTTTCTTGGTGACTATGGTCCCAGCTGCCTTGGGATCATTGACAAGATCCTCCCGTGTAGTTCTGGGCTGATTCCTTACCGTTCTCATGATCATTGCAACTCCACGAGGTGAGATCTTGCATGGACTCCAGGCAGAGGGAGATTGACAGTTATTTTGTGTTTCTTCCATTTGCGAATAATCGCACCAACTGTTGTCACATTCTCACCAAGCTGCTTGGCGATGGTCTTGTAGCCCATTCCAGCCTTGTGTAGGTCTACAATCTTGTCCCTGACATCCTTGGAGAGCTCTTTGGTCTTGGCCATGGTGGAGAGTTTGGAATCTGATTGATTGATTGCTTCTGTGGACAGGTGTCTTTTATACAGGCAACAAGCTGAGATTAGGAGCACTCCCTTTAAGAGTGTGCTCCTAATCTCAGCTCATTACCTGTATAAAAGACACCTGGGAGCCAGAAATCTTTCTGATTGAGAAATTTAAATGCAAATCAATTTATAACATTTTTGACATGGATTTTTTTGTTGTTATTCTGTCTCTCACTGTTCAAATAAACCTACCATTAAAATGATAGACTGATCATTTCTTTGTCAGTGGGCAAATGTACAAAATCAGCAGGGGATAAAATACTTTTTTCCCTCACTATATATATATGTTTTATTGTCACATACACCAGATAGGTGCAGTGAAATGTATTGTTTTACAGGGTCAGCCATACGGCACCCCTGGAGCTAAGTTTAAGTGCCTTGCTCAAGTGCACATCGACAAAGTTTTCACTTTGTTGACTTGGGTGTTTGAACCAGCAACCTTTTAATTACTGGCCCAACGCTCTAACCGCTACTGTACCTGCCTGCTTACTACTCACATTCACCTACTCACATTCATTCAGACAATTGGACATTAAACCATTCATATACTCTGACGTGATTGATTGACAGCTGTGTGTGCGTGTCTCAGCGGATGTGCTATCTCTGTTAAGGGCGGCAGGTAGCTTAGTGGTTAAGAGCGTTGTGCCAGTAACCGAAAGGTCGCTGGTTCTAATCCCCGAGCCTACTAGGTGAAAAATCTGTCGATGTGCCCTTGAGCAAGGCACTTAACCCTAATTGCTCCTGTAAGTCGCTCTGGATAAGAGCGTCTGCTAAATGACTAAAATGTAAATGTAATCTCTGTTCTATAGAGTATGTCAACCAGGTGACGGACGACTATGAACCAGGATCAGGCTACCTGTGAGTGTTAATTTAATTTAAACAAAATACACTGAGTATACCAAACATTAGGAACACCTTCCTAATATTGAGTTGCACCCCCCCTTTTTCCCTCAAAAGAGCCTCAATTCGTCGGGGCGTACTTTGGGTGGGGGACCTTTCTTGATACACACAGGAAACTGTTGAGCGTGATAAACCCAGCAGCGTTGTAGTTACATTTTTACATTTACATTTTAGTCATTTAGCAGACGCTCTTATCCAGAGCGACTTACAGTTAGTGAATACATTATTATTTTTTTATACTGGCCCCCCGTGGGAATCGAACCCACAACCCTGGCGTTGCAAACGCCATGCTCTATCAACTGAGCTACATCCCTGCCGGCCATTCCCTCCCCTACCCTGGACGACGCTGGGCCAATTGTGCGCCGCCCATGAGTCTCCCGGTCGCGGCCGGCTGCGACAGAGCCTGGATTCGAACCAGGATCTCTAGTGGGACAGCCTTAGACCACTGCGCCACTCAGGAGATGTAGTTAGTTCTTAGTTCTTGACACAAACAGGTGTGCCTGGCACCTACTACCATACCCCGTTTAAAGGCACTTAAATATTTGTCTTGCCCATTCACCCTCTGAATGGCACACATACACAATCCATGTCTCAATTGTCTCAAGGCTTAAAAATCCTTATTTAACCTGTCTCCTCCCCTTCATCTACACTGATTGAATTGGATTTAACAAGTGACATCAGTAAGGGATCATAGCTTTCACCTGGATTCACTTGGTCAGTCTGTGTCATGGAAAGAGCAGATGCTCATAATGTTTTGTATACTCAGTGTATACTGTATGTCAGTGCCTCACTCTGAATGTTACACTTTGCTTTTCCAGGGTTTTCTGGAAAAAAAGTGGCAATTTTTACTGAGTGGACTATCTTGGCTAAATTAAATGAATGTTATTCATGTGGCTATAGAGGACTGGGGACTCTCGGGTTTTGTGTAACCTCTCTCTCGTTCCTCCATATAAAATAGTGTTACCATCAGATCTTCCTGGGACTGGGTCTCTGCATCATTCCAACCAATGTCTCATCTCCAAAAGCTCAAAAAGCACAGGTAGGTAACGTGGGGTGGAGAGGTGACTGAATATGAATCATTACTTTAGCCCTGTTCGGATGGGATACATTTTAATGGGGGAGCTCAGGTAATGTAATTATGTGCATGAGCACAAATCACTACATCCTTAATTTGGTAAAACTGGTTAAACTAATCCCGTCCAAATCGTCCACTGGAAAAACTGACATTCTGTGGTAATAATTACATAACCGACGTTCTATAGTAATACTAGTCCCGTGCGAATAGGGCTTTTGTGACATATTATGGTTGAATTATTTATTTATTTTTTGTGAAATCCACAATGCAGTAAGCCCAATTCGGAGGGGATACATTTTACTGGGGGAGCTCAGATAATGTAATTATGTTCACGAGCACAAATCACCACATCCGTAATTTTAGTCCCGTCCGAATCTGCCATGTCAGTAATTTTTACTTGGCAAGAAGGTTATTATCCCAGCCCTAAAAACCTACTGTTTTTCAGGAAACTCCCAGTTCATCCATGTGTTTTGAGAGATCTTACAGAGTTTAACAGGTGCTGCACCCAGTTTGGGTAAGAACTTGGGAACAAATTTATCCTTAAAACATAGTGCTATGCACGTAGCCTACAGCTGTATGAACTGTTTTGTCACATATCAACTCCTAGTGCCATACTTATCTTTTAAAAGATGAAGTGGACAATATTGTGCCAATTAATTGATAAATTGCTAAATGCGTCAGGTAATTAAATGTCTGCATAGGTTACAGTTCATGGTTCTTAAAAATGATGTACTTTTTACTCTATACATTTTCCCTGACACCCAAAAGTACTCGTTACATTTTGAATGCTTAGCATGAGAGAAACATTGTCCAATTCACGCACTTATCAAGAGAACATCCCCGGTCATCCCTACTGCCTCTGATCTGGCAGACACACTAAACACACATGCTTCATTTGTAATTGATGTCTGAGTGTTGAAGTGTGCCCCTGGCTATCCAAAAACTTAAATAAAACTAAAATGGTTCCGTCTGGTTTGCTTAATATAAGGAATTTTGAATAATTTATACTTTTACTTTTGTACTTAATTATATTTGAGCAATTACATTTACTTTTGATACTTAAGTATATTTAAAACCAAATACTTTTAGACTTTTACTCAAGTAGTATTTTACTGGGTGACTTTCACTTTTAATTGAGTAATGTTCTATGAAGGTATCTTTACTTTTACTCAAGTATGACAATTGGGTCTTTTTCCCATAACCGACGTTCTATAGTAATACTAGTCCCATTCGAATAGGGCTTTAAAGACACTTAAATACATGGATATTACACAATACATGCAGAATAAAACTTGCAAGTTGAAATCATGAAGTGCAATGCATGAAATTGCCAAAGACTCCAGCGACCCTAGTCATAGACTGCTCTCTCTAACCGCACGGCAAGCGGTACCGGAGCACCAAGTCTAGGTCCAAAAGGCTTATTAACAGCTTCTACCCCCAAGCCATAAGACTCCTGAACAGCTAACCAAATGGCTACCCGGACTATTTGCACTGACCTCCGCACCCCCATTTTATGCTGCTGCTACTCTCTGTTTATTATCTAAGCATAGTCGCTTTACCTCTACCTACATGTACAAATTACCTCAATTACCTCGACTAACCTGTGCCCCGCACATTGACTCTGTACAGTTACCCCATGTATATAGCCTTGTTACTGTTATTTTATTGTTGCTCTTTAATTATTATTATTATTTATACAGTACCAGTCAAAAGGTTGGACACTACTAATTCAAATTATTATTATTTTTTTAAAACTATTTTCTACATTGTAGACATCAAAACCAAAAAAGTGTTAAACAAATATATTTTATATTTGAGATTCTTCAAATAGCCACCCTTTGCCTTGATGACGGCTTTGCACACTCATGGCATTCTCTCAACCAGCTTCATGAGGTAGTCACCTGGAATGCATTTCAATTAACAGGTGTGCCTTCTTAAACGTTAATTTGTGGAATTTGAAGGAAGAGAGGGAGCGGGGGAAGGAGAGGAAGAGAGTGAGCGGGTGGAGGAGAGGAAGAGAGGGAGGAGAGGAAGAGAGGGAGCGGGGGAGGAGAGGAAGAGGAAGAGCGGGAGGAGAGGAAGAGAGGGAGCGGGGGGAGGAGAGGAAGAGAGGGAGCGGGAGAGGAAGAGAGGGAGCGGGGGGAGTGAGAGAGGGAGCGGGTGAGGAGAGGAAGAGAGGGAGCGGGGGGAGGAGAGAAAGAGAGGGAGCGGGTAGAGGAAGAGAGGTAGCGGGTGGAGGAGAGGAAGAGAGGGAGCGGGGGGAGGGGAGAAAGAGAGGGAGCGGGTGGAGGAAGAGAGTCCTTACCTGATGTGGTGATGGTGGTGACAACAGGAGTGATACCAGCATCACTGTGGAGAGAGAAGTGTCACTACAGGCAGTGCACACACACAAACACACTTCTCACTCTCCGGGATCCTCGTCCACAGAGAGAATGAATCATCACACACACTAGCAGTTCTGTTTTTTATATTTTTCATGAAGAATAATTATCAGAACATGGAGAACACCCAAGAGTTGGGCTTAGGATAAACAACCACAAAACAACAAGAACAGCTCGACATAAAAAACATCAACAATCACAAGCACACAGTAATAAACTGCAGAGGAGATGCCTGGGACAGTCTCTGGGGCAAGGCATCTTGTACCCATTGTGAACCTTCTGTTTCACCTCGGAGTTGTTCATGTCTGAAACAATAATATAACCTGGTTAAAGTGTAATGCTACTGATCTCACACAGTAAAACAATCAAACCAGGGACATGTAGTGTGACATAAAAATAATAGATAAACAGTAGATAGAAACGTGTCTTTTTAACTGAGGGCATGTTAAACACAAAATCATAATCCTAACTCGCTTCCGCAGATACACTGAGTATACAAAACATTAAGAACACCTGAGCAGGTGAATCCAGGTGAAAGCTATGATCCCTTATTGATGTCATTTGTTAAATTTAAAATTTTAGTCATTTAGCAGACGCTCTTATCCAGAGCGACTTACAGTTAGTGAGTGCATACATTTTTCATACTTCTATCAGCATAGATGTAAATAAGGCCGTCCTGCTCCTCTCCTCTCTACCTAACTTCCCTTCACAGTCCCTTCACAGTCCCTTCAGTTTGGCTGCTCAGCCTACCTAAATTAGCCCTGTGTCACGATCGTCTAAGGAGGATGAGGACCAAGGCACAGCGTTGCAGGCAAACATACTCTTTAATTCGAGACACGATCAAAACAACAAACGATACGTGACAGTTCACGGTCTAACATAAACAGACTTGAAACAAGATCCCACAAACACAAATGGGAAACAGACAGTTTAAATATGGCTCCCAATCAGAGACAGCCAACGACAGCTGACACTCGTTGCCTCTGATTGGGAGCCACTCAGGCCAACATAGAAATACACCTACTAGATAAACAAAATGAAATGCACACCCTGGCTCAACATACAAGTGTCCCCAGAGCCAGGGCGTGACACCCTGCCATTCCCAACCAATCAGAGCGCTTGGAAATGCGCATCTGGACACTACACCCGCCCACTCAGATCAGAGTTTTATCGTCGTCCGAAGGGAGAAGGACTTTTTATTGTCGACAGTAACACAAATGTCTGAATGTTGTGCGTGCATTGAAATATATGTTGCAGGGGGGTTTATTGGGGTTTTTACATTCTGTGTAATAATAGGTAATTACCACTAATGACTTCCTGTTACTATTCTTTAATGTTAGAGTTGCCAATACTGTTTTGCCTATTGTTTATCGTATGTAGTATTATTCCGTACTGCCAGAAGTGTTATTGCATTGGTTGCACAAGTACTTTTGCAGAAGTAGTTTAATTGTTGTATTGGTAAACATAGTATTTTGCATGCACACGCTACCACAGCGTTTTTCCATAGTGGCCTTTATTAAGCTGTTTCATTGCGCTGCCATGGGCGAGCTTCTAGAATCATCCCAGACAGTTCTTGGAGCATGCTCATGCGCAGAGTAATTTATGACCCTGTGGCGCCAGCGCAGGTCTCAGCCTGGCAGATTCTCACACAAGGATGGAGAGAGAGGGTGCCTTAAATCTTGACCCTTTGTCAATCCAAGTAATTGGTTTCTCTCTCTCTCTCTCCAAGAGGTGAATGTTTATGTTTATATTGATGCTGTGTTTATAGCCCTTTATAGACATGTTGTAAGTGTAATGCCATTTGCCATTTATTCATGTACATATATGTATATTGCATAGTTCTAACCCTTAACTACTACTGTTTACATGTGTTCATATCTTTGTCTTATAGAACCAAAACAACAAGATTCCAAGTCATTCGGATTACAACGATCATATAAACATCTTCAAATGGAAACAGCTATGTCTGCGTGAGTGTGGTGGTGACCAAGTGTTCAGTATGGGCCTCAACATCATGTTCTGACTGGACAGCACTATAGTGGGCAGAACCAAACCAATCAGTTAGAAGTACATAGCGGGTGAGGGCATTCACAGCCGACCACTCAGATGGGTGAGGGCATACCAGCCAACCATTTTTACGTGGTCCTTCTAGATGGATTTAGTGACCAACAGTTTTTTTTACATGGTCCGTAATTTCTCCGGATTTAACAACCAATAGGTGTTCCTTATGTGTTGTATACTCAGTGTATACTCTTACCTAGAGATGTGGAGTTAAAATAGTAAATATGAAAGTCTTACTTGGATAGGGAATCCCCCCAAAGGTCATGATCTCATACAGCAAGATTCCAAAGGACCACACGTCACCCTTGATGGTAAACCTTTCGTTGGCAATGGCCTCAGGAGCCGTCCATCTCAAAGGGAATAGTGCATTCCCTACAGGTATATAATACACGCCGGTCTGCATTGGTGTGGCTTGTAAGACCCTGGCAAGGCCAAAGTCAGCCACCTTGTAGACGTTGTTCTCGCCGACCAGCACATTCCTGGCTGCCAAGTCCCTGTGGAGGTAGTTCTTCATCTCCAGATAAGCCATTCCGGAAGCCACTTGAGCTGCCATCTCAATCTGGTCATTTAAGCATAGCCTTCCAACCCGGTCCTCTGTGGAACAGGGAAGGAAAGTACAATGATGAGAAAAAGACAGATAATTGAATGACATGATGGGTATCATTTTCACACTCTAATTTTGAAAGGAACTTGTGGAATTATGAAAGATCATATTTTAACTGTTGGTACACAAAACAATTTGAAAAGTTATACACTTGTTGAAAATGTCCTATAGTTTGTGTACCATAATTGAGAGAGGTTTTAAGTAACACCATGAGTTTTACTGGCCATGTGACCTGATAACTATAACATAGCATCCAGGACCTCTATACCAGGTGTCAGAGGAAGGCCAAAAATTGTCAAAGACTCCAGTCACCCAAGTCATAGACTGTTCTCTCTGCTACCGCAAGGCAAGCGGTACTGGAGTTCCAAGTCTAGGTCCAAAAGGCTCCTTAACAGCTTCTACCCCCAAGTCATAAGACTGCTGAACAATTAATCAAATGGCCACCTGTACTATTTACATTGACCCCCACTTTGTTTTTACACTGCTGCTACTCGCTGTTTATTATCAATGCATAGTCACTTTACCCCTACCTACATGTACAAATTACCTTGACTAACCTGTACCCCCGCACATTGACTCTTGTACTGGTACCCCCTGTATATAGCCTCGTTACTGTTATTTTATGGTGTTACTTTTAAATTTATTTTTTACTTTAGTTTATTTAGTCAATCTTTTCTTAACTCTATTTCTTGAACTGCATTGTTGGTTAAGGGCTTGTAAGTAAGCATTTCACTGTAAATAAAATTTGATTTGATAGAAAGTTAAAGACCACAGCCCTTACATTTTTCTAATGGGATAATATGTCATATAATTAGGAAAAACTCCTGGGCGTGTACCGCAGGGCTTGGCTGCTTCATACGGCATTGTACTCTTACTCAGGTAATCCAGCAGATTTCCGTTCTTCATTAGCTCAGTGATGATGTAGATGGGTTCCTTCTTAGTGCAGACAGCCAAGAGCTGGACAAGGTTGGGATGCTGCATGGTCTTCATGATCTGGGCCTCTTTTAGGAAGTCCCGAGGGTTCATGGTGCCTAGGAGAGGAAATTAGGAAAAGAAGATTGTTTATTTTTCATCCAACACTGGCTGGATTTTTTTTTTAAGGAACTCAGTCGGGCTTTGAACTTACTCTTGAAAGTTGTAATAGTAGAATACACAAGGTGCAATTTCGAAATTGGGTAGTGTATCAGCAGTTTTCCTCGTCAGTCATTGCAGACCTTCGAGAGCCATTTACTGTATAACTTGTCAGAAATGTCCAGATCAACTAGCCCATGTCAGCTAACCTTTTTTTAGCCCATTTTGTTGTCATGTTTGAGTCACTCAGATATCACATGAACACACATAAGACATGGCAAAATGTGTAGAATTGCAGGAAATTTGCTTTAAACCTGCACATTTTATTTTATCTCTGCCAACAAGAGGGGAGTGAACAGTTTTTTGTCATCATGGACATAGAAATAGATGTTCCCCAGTGATGAAAGGGGGGCCTGAGTGAAACTGTTTGGGAACCACCGCTGTAGGTATTACATTAGACTAACCAGCCATCTCAAAATTGCGGTAATCATGGCCGGATTACGCATGGGCCCCCCATTGACTAATGTTCGCGTCATTCAGATAGAAAATTGACGTTGCCTAAGTGATGGCAAAATCTGTGTACAGCTGCATGTCTTCAAAAATAAAAAATGCAATACAGCCTTGACAGCTTAATGTACAGTAGAATTAGAGAGTATTACTGATCAATATTTGTGTCCTCTGTCCTTTGTTGCTCCTCTTTATTATTCCAGGGAGGGAGGCCGACGACACAACAGTGGACCCATTAGACCAACTCCTTGAATTTGTCAGTTATGTCTAAAAAAACACTATTTCGCTCAAAACATATTTTTTTACCCTTAAGTGTGTGTACATTACTGTATTTATACTTGGGATATTGCTTTTTTAATAATATAATATGCCATTTAGCAGACGCTTTTATGCAAAGCGACTTACAGTCATGCGTGCATACATTTTTGTGTATGGCTGGTCCCGGGGATCGAACCCACTACCTTGGCGTTACAAGCGCCGTGCTCTACCAGCTGAGCTACAGAGGACCACAGGAAAAGTTCAAAAATAGTTTTTTGAATAACTTGGCCCAGGTGTTTACCACGTATAAGGGTCTTCACTGCAACCAGAGTGTTGTTATAAAGGCCTTGATAGACCTCTCCAAAGGAACCTTTGCCCAGCCTCTTTCCCAGTTTTACAGAGCTGTGGTTAGCCTCCCAGGGGTCCCCAGAGCCAGTAGACCTAAACTGTGAAGGGAGACAAGAGAGACATGCAAGATCCGACAGAATCTCAGCAGATCAGACCCCATTTTGAGTCACCTAACATACCTTACAACTGTAACCCGTCCTCTGTAGGTTCCTTCAGTAAACCAACCTCATTTTTAAAAGGCCCATGTAGTGAAATATAAACTTCTCAAGCTTCTCAAATCATAGTTTCAGTGGAAATATGTTTAATTTGGGTTTAAGTTCAACATCAAGGCTGCTTCCCAAAAATATAAAAGAAAACATGCCAAGACAAGGCATGTTCTTGAACAGATTTTTTACAGAATAAGGAAATTAAACTAGCTGGCGAGCGCCATTACGGGTCCAAGCACTGTAGGTGTGTTTGAAACACCATTGTTTTTGGTATAGTAATTTTTCCCTGTCTGTTGACCACAATAACTCTTCTGAGGAATCATCTACAGTAAGGAAGTAATTATTCCCTCCATATGAACATTGCACAGATACATGTCATAGGATCAAGGCTAGAAGGGATCCAGCTTTTGTCAAATTAATGTCAAAAGTTGATTTTCATGTGTGCATTTTAGCTAACCCTAACCGTAACCTAATTCTCCTAACCTGCTACGTTAATTCTTACCTGCTGCGTAAATTCTCCTAAAAGTCAAATCTGATGTTAATTTGACAAAAGCTGGATCCCTTCTAGCCATGATCATTTCATAGATTGACAGGAGACACGGGGAAGTGTAGCTAATGAAGGGGGCAGAGTGGCCCACATTCTGCGAGCATGGAGGCCAGAGATAGCCAGACTAATAAATCGGGCTAAGGAACAGAAGTTGGGTATTGGAGAAAGACCATCAGTAGGCGTTCTGTAAGCAATATACAGTGGATGAAGGCACGGCATGAGTGTTGTGAACGGATAGGTGTGGTAATGGACAGCGAGGAAGAAGGAGAAGAGCCGAGTGCAGAGGGAAGATGTGTGCTGAGGAATAATGGTGGCAAGTACAAACCGTACTCTGCTGTCTCTGATGGCTTAGAAATTGAACCTGACGAGAGTGACGATGAATTACCTGCGGTGTCAGGTGTGATGAAGAACTCTGAGTCCGAGCCTCGCCCCGATGGTCATGCAAAGGATGATTCTGTTCCAGTGGGAGTGACATTTTTGGAGAAAGTGGATCCCTGCCTCTGTGGAGATGGGAGAACCTTTCAGAAGGTCAACCATCTCTGCAGCACTCCACCAAATCAGGCCTTTATGGTAGAGTGGCCACTCCTCAGTAAAATGCACGACAGCCCGCTTGGAGTTTGCCAAAAGGCACCTAAAGGACTCTCAGACCATGACAAACAAGATTCTCTGGTCTGATGAAACCAATATCTAACTCTTTGGCCTGAATGCCAAGCATCACATCTGGAGGAAACCTGGAAACCTGGAACCATGAAGCATGGTGGTAGCATCATCATGCTGTGGGGATGTTTTTCAGCGGCAGGGACTGGGAGACTAGTCAGGATCGAGGGAAAGATGAACGGAACAAAGTACAGAGAAATCCTTGATGAAAACCTGCTCCAGAGCGCTCAGGATCTCCGACTGGGGCGAAGGTTCACCTTCCAACAGGACAACGACCCTAAGCACACAGCCAAGACAACGCAGGAGTGGCTTCGGGACAAGTCTCTGAATGTCAGTGAGTGGCCCAGTCAGAGGCCAGACTTGAACCCCATCGAACATGTCTGGAGACCTGCAGATAGCTGTGCAGCCAACCCCATCCAACCTGACAGAGCTTGAGACGATCTGCCGAGAAGAATGGGAGAAACTCCCCAAATACAGGTGTGCCAAGCTTGTAGCGTCATACCCAAGAAGACTCGAGGCTGTAATCGCTGCCAAAGGTGCTCCAACAAAGTACTGAGTAAAGGGTCTGAATACTTGTGATATTTCCATTTTTCATTTTGAATACATTAGCAAACATTTCTCTAAACCTATTTTTGCTTTGTCATTATGGGTTATTGTGTGTAGATTGATGAGGAAAAAACGTAACAAAATGTAGAAAACATCAAGGGGTCTGAATACTTTCTGAATGCACTGTATACTAATCTAGTGCATCGGTCCTACTAAGCTGCACTACATGGTCAAAAGTATATGGACACCCTTTCAAATTAGTGGATTCTGCTACTTCAGCCACACCCATTGCTGACAGGTGTATAAAATCGACATTGGCAGTAGAATGGCCTTACTGAAGAGCTCAGTGACTTTCAACGTGGCACCGTCATAGGATGCCACCTTTCCAACAAGTCAGTTCGTGAAATTTCTGCCCCACTAGAACTGCTCCGGTCAACTGCTGTTATTGTGAAGTGGAAACGTCTAGGAGCAACAACGGCTCAGCCGTGAAGTGGTAGGCCACACAAGCTCACAGAATGGGACCGCCGAGTGCTGAAGCACGTAAACATCGTCTGTCCTCGGTTGCAACACTCACTACCGAGTTCCAAACTGCCTTTGGAAGCAACGTCAGCACAAGAACTGTTAGTCAGGAGCTTCATTAAATGGGTTTCCATGGCCGAGCAGCCGCACACAAGCTTAAGATCATCATGCGCAATGCCAAGCGTCACCTGGAGTGGTGTAAAGCTCACCGCCATTAGACTCTGGAGCAGTGGAAACGCGTTCTCTGGAGTGATTAATCATGCGTCACCATCTGGTAGTCTGATGGACGAATCTGGGTTAGGGATGCCAGGAGAACGCTACCTGCCCCAATGCATAGTGCCAACTGTAAAGTTTGGTGGAGTAGGGATAATGGTCTGGGACTGTTTTTCATGGTTCATGAATTGGAACGCAGACTGCGAGCCAGGCCTAATTGCCCAACATCAGTGCCCAACCTCACTAATGCTCTTGTGGCTGAATGGAAGCAAGTCCCCTCAAAGGGGGGACCAACTCCATATTAATGACCATGACTTTGGAATGAGATGTTTGGCCATGTAGTGTATATGGAATTGTTTTAAGAAGGACATACCAAGGATCATTTAGCTATTTGATTTTGAATTTTAAGACCACTTGAAGTATAAAAAAATATATATAAAAGATTTGATGACGTTTTTTTATTTCCTTAGCCTTACTGCTATTAGCCTATTCAAACACATTGAATAACAGATTCACTACATGGAACAACAGATAGTCCCCCCCCCAAAAAAAAAAAAAAGTTTGTTCTGAAGTGTCTGTCCAATATCTGAGAGATATAAGAAAGATCAGGAAACTTTGTTATATATTTTTACATATAGGCTATTTAACCCCTTATTTTTGGCACTAAACAGTCTCCATGTATACATCCATAAATTTTTTCAACTGGTACTGGGGACCTTCAGAGGAGTCTTGTGAGGCCTGTGGGTATCCTAGAGCAAAACAAGACTCACCTTTCCACAGAGGGGTCATATTAGTGTGTAGCCCAAACCATTGGACGTTACAGACGATTTTGTGAGAAGAGCGGCATGTCTCATGGTCTGACAAACACCGCTCTAGCTCTGTCACCTTTCACCGCAGATGTGGAAGTGCGACAAAGACGGATGCGGTGGATTGAGACGCATCCAATGCAACCCCACCCCCCCAATTATATTTCAGTGGGTTGCGGACATCGAATCTGTCACGATCGTCTAAGGATGAGGACCAATGCGCAGCGTTGAATGTGAACATCTTTTATTAGATAAATGATCACACGATCAAAATAACAAACGAAAACGTGATGTCTACAGTTTAACACAACCCAACTAGAACAAGAAACCACAAACACAAAGTTAAAGACAGACAGTTAAATATGGCTCCCAATCAGAGACAACCAGCAAACAGCTGACACTCGTTGCCTCTGATTGGGAGTCACTCAGGCCAACATAGAAACATACTACATAGATCTACACACCCTGGCTCAACATAACAGTGTCCCCAGAGCCAGGGCGTGACAGAATCTAGGAGTTTTAATGTAAACATAGCTTGTGTTGACAGTCAGTAGCTATGTTTCCATTAACTTGTCCAGTATTTATTTTTGTAGACATTTAGAAACTTTAGAAAATAGATGCGACAATTGCCTGATAGGGTGCGTTTCCACTTAACTATCTTGTGTCGATAAAAACAGCTGGGAAGTAAGGTGTCACACCCAAAAATCTAAACTTTTTTGCAAAAACGTAGTGGCAAATAAAAATGTAGTGATTGACGTGTTGCCATTAGCCTACCCATTTAGGCTAATTGCGCATTAATAAATTGTCAACAGTCTGTTTGCACTCAAACCTTTACGGTCCATTGAGCTATTTAAAACAGTATTATAATCCCCCACCATAATAATATTGTCTTGAGTTGCTTGCAGGCTTGATAATTTATTATATATATTGTCAAAGAATTGTGGATCATCATTATTTGGTCCGTAAAGGTTAATGAGCCATATCTGTTTATGGTCCAATAACATATTTAAAATAATCCATCTACCTTGTGTATCTATTTGTACAATTTGCACATTTGGATCGAAATTACTATTAATTAATATCATCACCCCTTTTGAATTTCTTTGCCCATGGGAGAAGTATATTTCCCCCATTCTTTTTTCCACGCTACTTCATCTCGAATTGTTGAATGAGTTTCCTGTATACAATAGATATTATATTCCTTCTCTTTGAGCCATGTAAATATTGTTCTTCTTTTGTTATTATCAGCTAAGCCATTACAATTATAACTGGCTATACTTATTTCACCATACACCATAATGAGATACAAGTTTCAAGTCTATTTATCATTATATATGTTTGTAAATTTACCAATAAAAAATAGCGTAATGATTGAGTGTCCATATAGCTGTACCGTGATATTTGCATTGCTACGGAGTAGCCCTTCAATTGTTCTCCACTAATTCCCCCGCTAAAGCCCCTTCCCATCCCAAGTTGAGCCGTCATCCCCGTGATCAGCATCCCACCCACGTCCCTCCGTATCCCTAAGGCCCCGAGAGGCCAGGACCCATCCATCGAAAACAGCACATAGTGCCACCCACAAAACAAAAGCAGGTCAACCGCCAAAAGCATTTCCAATGCTTTCACCTCTATATATATATATATATCTATTTATTTATTTTTTAATTATGCATATCCTATTTTTCATCATTATCAATTAATATGCGTAATAATGTCGGCAGTTCACGCGTAGGATTCTAACATATAACCCGGATTGCCATTGTATTACATTTAATTCATTGACAAGTAATTATTATCCCAGCAAATAATTCCCGCGGTCCATCCCATACCCTCCCCCCCAACATCCCCACCCCCCCACAACATACGTCAGACAAGCACACACGCACATACTCACATACTCCAACACACTCAACCCTCCCTCCACAGTCCACCATAAAAACAGATACTCAACAGCTGTTATATCCCAGAGCCCAACTCGAGAAATAACTTGATCTACGAGTGCAGATACAGTTAAAGCTGACTGAGAAAGCATGCAGATTGGAGCAGAAATTGATAACAATGTGAGATTTGATTAATCTACTTAATCTATGTCCAGTCCTAGGTGATGGAGATCAGATCACCCTCTTCACCTGAGACACAAACACTCTGATCCCCTGTTGTAACCATTTTCCCAAGCATCTCCGTGCGGTCAGACCTTTGATTATTTTGTGCCACCTGGGCTACAATGATAAACCCCCTCTCTGATTGTCCGAGTGTGACCCCCTCCCCATGGGTTACTGCAGCCAGTGTTGCCAGCACTGCCACTACCTGGGTGGGCGTACCCCACCGGAATCCCCACCGGCTAGGTACAAGGTCGTCAAGGTTCTCATTAGCAGCTTTGAGAATTTCCTTGTATATTATGCTCTCCCATCAGGGGGCTCTGGCTTTGTAGGACCAACCCTGCCAGGCAGGCTCAGAATCTTGAGGGGGCGGTGCTGCTCAAGTAGGTCTCTGACCGCATTTATTTCTCTGTTTAGGCTGCATATTCACAGCAGGTCCAAAAAAGAGATGGGAACTTCTCTTTGGTGTATAGGTCGCTCAGGTGGGTGTCAAGGTTATAGGGTTAGGGATCTTTCCATCATGATAGGACAATGGAAAATTAGATTAGATGTATACTATATTTAAAAATGTATATCCCTCATCCACACAAAATTGACAGCTCTCTCTGTACCCCTGCTCCCAGACCCCGGTCGGCTCCGGGATATGCAACCATTTCCCCCTCTCACTCATTTAACGCCGCACCTTTTCAAACACAAAAATGCATACCACATGGTTGACTGGGGAAGAAATGGGCCGAGCGTGCAAACGCACCCGCATCCACATCTGCCGCAAGGGGGAAAGGACGCCAGAGAGAACACAGGACCAACCACAAGAAAATGACTTTACCCCAGTCCTCAGCAGTCCAATCCCTGTACCTTTTGCAGAATATCAGTCTGTCCCTGATGTTTTTCCTGGAGAGAAGTGGCTTCTTTGCTGCCCTTCTTGACACCAGGCCATCCTCCAAAAGTCTTTGCCTCACTATGCGTGCAGATGCACTCACACCTGCCTGCTGCCATTCCTGAGCAAGCTCTGCACTGGTGGTGCCCCGATCCCGCAGCTGAATCAACTTTAAGAGACGGTCCTGGCACTTGCTAAACTCTCTTGGGCATCCTGACACCTTTTTCACAACAATTGAACCTCTCTCCTTGAAGTTCTTGATGATCTGATAAATGATTGATTTAGGTGCAATCTTACTAGCAGCAATATCCTTGCCTGTGAAGCCCTTTATGTGCAAAGCAATGATGACGGCACGTGTTTCCTTGCAGGTAACCATGGTTAATAGAGTAAGAACAATGATTTCAAGCACCACCCTCCTTTTAAAGCTTCCAGTCTGTTATTCTAACTCAATCAGCATGACAGAGTGATCTCCAGCCTTGTCCTCATCAACACTCTCACCTGTGTTAACGAGAGAATCACTGACATGATGGCAGCTGGTCCTTTTGTGGCAGGGCTGAAATGCAGTGGAAATTAAGTTCATTTTCATGGCAAAGAGGGACATTGCAATTATTTGCAATTCATCTGATCACTCTTCATGACATTCTGGAGTAAATGCAAATTGCCATCAAAACTGAGGCAGCAGACTTTGTGAAAATTAGTATTTGTGTCATATGTAAAATGCATGACACATGATTAAACATGGCTAATAAATACAGGGCCTAAACCTACTGCTGCAGATAAGATGACTAATGTCACTGAAAGATACCGTTAAATGTATGCTAATAGTGTGACTCATTGCAACATTATGCACTAATGATCTTGTAATACTCTGGTTAGCTCATAGCAGAAGCCGCAAGTGTAGCTATACAAGCACACTATTCCAGACCAGTCTGCATGTTAAATTGAATGTGTTTCTAGCTAAATGTATAAGGAAAGGTTACAGAAGTCAGAATATGTACAAAAATGTAAGTGTGACTGCCGGCACAAGTCACACTAGCTAATGTGACTGGAAGGCACCGTAAATGTATCGCTGATACTATAGTGTCTTGCAGCGGTCTCGTGAACTGCGCGACACATAATTGACTACTATCAATATTGATTGCTTAACTAATTAAATTAGCGGCCACATGAGACCAAATACTATCAAATCGGCGTGATAAGCACCATCTCCTTGCTCATGTCATCAAGAAAACATTGCTACTCACTGTATATCGACACATATAGGCTAGCGTAGGCTACTTCCTCCTAAATGGGCGAGGGCAGATTCTCCGTGATGGGGTGTGTTAACCAAGCGCACAGACCCTGCCTGAAGCTGGCATGGGAACTAACAAAGTATACAATAGTCACGAGACTAATCTGCTAGCTAGCTAGTTGTAGCCGCTATTGATTGCCAACAGTAGAGCAGCGATGTGGATTGATCCTCGCAATCAATTACGTCCCCTCAGCAGGCAGACGTGCCACATGACCATATTGAACGACACAGGCGAGGTTCAAACACAGCTAGCGAGCATTCGCTAAGAGAATTTCGTATCAGAAAGCGACAGCATGACGAGTAACGGCTAGCTACAGGAGCAGGGTCAATGCTGCAAAATAAGCTAATGCATACTAGCAGTAGCAGCAAGCAGCAGCATGATATATGAGCAGAACCGATCAGCTTAATAGACCGCCAAATAAGGTAGGCGTGATTGTTACTAGCATCTAATTGGTGCAATCTCAGCTTGATGCGTCAGCTGAGGCGGGCACTCGGGTTCCCTGTCTGAACTGGCTTCGCTTTATTAGTCCTTTGCTTTCTTCTTTCAGCCTCTGATATTTCACTTCCATACCCTAACTTTTTTAACAGTACTCTCCCTTATACACCTCAAATTTAAACCACAGTACAAACACAGTACATCTTGTCACTAGATCTATCCATCATCTACTGTAGCCACTGATCAAGCAGTCAAACCAACTCCACTATCTTTGAGATGCCATAGTAATTCACTGAACAGACTCCTCGCTCCCTTAAGACAGAACTGTACTGTAGGTTAGTTTTATATGGAAAAGTTTCCTTGTTTCTCTGAACTACTAAATCAGGCCGATCGACATCATCTTTCTCTCCCTCTTCCTCCCTCACTCTCTCTGATGGGGGTAAGAGAGGGGAGATGGGCTGTGATAGCTCTGTAAGTGCTTAGGAGGAGCTGTGAGAAACACACAGTTCTGATTCTCCAATCTGTTTGTTCCTCCTCCTAATCGACTGCTCCTGTCTGCGTCGGCTCAATACCACACCAGGCCTGTTAGTGGGCTGGCTCAGAGGAAAGACTTGACTTGGAGAAAAAGAGAAACACGTCACACATTACCAGTTTACAGAATGTTTTCTCTCTTGACTGTTCCTCTGAGTATATGTCCAGAATGCATAGGTATTTATTTGCTTACGTATGCACACACACACACACACACACACACAAACACAAACACACAGTACATACATTTACGCAAGTAACATAACATAATAAATATTTCAACCAGCATGTTATTTGCAAACTAATTAAATAAACCTCATCTGTAATCTCCCTAGCTATACTACAGGGAGCGATAAATAAATGTAGGGATACATAAATTAAGAAAAGCAAGTGAGAGCGAGCGAGATGGAGGTAAAGACAGACAACCAGGCAAAGAGGAGTAGAGAGATAGAAAGTTGAAAGACTATGCTTGTTCCGCTTGGGCCTTAGGGGACAGAGGGAACGAGAGAAAGGGAATCTTTGACTCATCTCTCTGCACTCTGAAGATGAGACCCCTATTCCCTCTGTCAGTGTGTGTGAAGGGATGGGGGCCGGGGGGACAGGGGCAATGAAGAATCTTTGAGGCAAACTCCCAAGTCCCCTCAAGTGTGGAGAATTCCTTTGCTGCGTCCGTCCGTCTGTCCGTCTGTCCGTCTGTCCGTCCGTCCGTCCGTCTGTCCGTCTGTCCGTCTGTCTGTCTGTCTGTCTGTCTCCCCTTAATCATCTTCTCCTTCTCTCCCTCTACTCCCTCTAGCCTCTTTCTCCTTCCGTCATCCTCTCTCTCTTTCTCCCCCCTCCTCTCTGTGTTGTATCTGTAGTGTAAATTAATATGGTGCATTTTATGGCATACTAATGACAAGTGTGTGTGTGTGTGTGGGGGGGGTGGTGTTTAGTACACATACACACTCACCACTCTGTTTCACTAACATGCTGCTTAAAGGAGCCAAGCCTCATAGGAAACAAGGTAAAGCATGGCTGGAGATGAAGGGCAGAACATCCGCCATAACTTCCTCCTCTCCAGGACTCCATATCCCATTTCTCTACCACCTGTTCAAATTACATAACTGTAATCCATCTGTAATCCATCTGTAGTCCCATGCCATACTGTGTTTGCAAAAGTTTTATTTCAATCGACTGTACCGTGTGGTTGTTTGGGCAGTGTCATTGATCCAATCTCTTCGTGCCATCTAGCAAAGTAAAGCAAGTCAATATTATCAAAACTGTTTTATGAAAGACGTTTTATATTTGCAGGAATGTTCTTTGCTATTTAGAGTGCTGAGAAATGTAGACTATGAGAGTTTGTGGTCCCGATGCCGATTGGTTTTGGCACCAAATATTTTTTGTTGTTGTTGTGATTCCACACAAATTACTCTTCCATCCATGCATTTGTTCATTAAAATATTACCTACAAAGTGATAATGTTTAGGAATAAACACTTAGCGTTCAAGCACAGCTAAATAAATATAAATGCTTGCTTACTTTATTCGTCCTCGTAATTGGAGAGGGGTTCTTCATATTTCTTGGTCGGAGTGAGAGTGACAGGCAAACGGAGGCAAACGTTTTAACTCAGTGTTTCCCAAACTCGGTCCTGGGAACCCCAAGGGGTGCACGTTTTGGTTTTTGCCCTAGCACTACACAGCTGAACCAAAACATGCACCCCTTGGGGTCCCCGAGACTGAGTTTGGGGAAACGCTGAATTAATTAAATGTACCCATTTGAATCTTTAAGAATTGTACTTATAAGTGCCTCATGAGCTTAGTTCAACTTTCATACCCCATCAGAACCCAAAATATAAGCTTGTTTCACTCCAATGTTTGTTTTACAAAGTAAATGTAAACACAATTAGCCTCAAAACATGGTTAAAACTAGAATTGTGATATCATGGATGGTCAGTCCTTGCATCAATAGCTCTGCCCATGAATCTGAGAGTGGATACACTTCTCCAGCCCTATCCCTCAGCTTTTTACTGAAACGGGTGAGAGGAGGCTTTGTTATTGTTTAATGGTGAAATGCATTATGGGTAAAATGTATTTAAACTCTGCATTTCATCCACAACAGCTCTGACAGGGGAAGGTTGGGCTATACTTGCGTATGTGCATGCTAATTGCTATCAGGCATTACAGAGGCCTGCCCAATCCAGTTGATAATGCTCTTCGTCCTGTTTATGATTTTGTTAATATTGTAGTAGCCTACTTTTGGCCCTTATCTATTCCCCATTTCTGCACATAAAAGCCCTAACCTTGGACAGAAAAACGTAACATCCTTGTCTGCCTCGTTCCACACTGCTAGGTCTACATCCACCCCGACAACGGCCTAGCCTACCTCACAGGGTGTGTGTGTGTGTGTGTGTCTGTAAATGTAAATACACCTCTCCCCTATGTGTTTACAGAATGAGTCGAGGAACATTGAGATGTTGGCAGCTGCCTGTGCTGTGGGGGTCGGCTGCTGTTTCGCTGCCCCTATAGGAGGTGAGTGACACCAACATCCCACTGGACACAAACTGGTGGAATCAACGTTGTTTCAGTGTAATTTGTCAACGTATTCTGAAGTGGAATCTACTTTGGATTTGCAAAAGTCATGAATGTAAACTGTTGTTTTGAGGGTGAAATTTCACCAACATGATTGTCATCATGGTAACCAAATTTCAACATAGACAAACCTTGTATAAAATATGTTGAATTTGTACCTTTTAAAACAACGTCAGATCTTCAACGTTATATCCACTATCCGGAAAAAGGGTCCCATCCAGGGTTTTAATGTAGCCTAGCCCTTAGCTATGATGTTTGTCACTGACTATTACCAATGTGCTATCCTGAGAATGATTGTTGAGAGATCTCCACTTAAAAACTAAATAGATACCCTGTTACTATCGAAGTCATTCCAAAGGATAGGTTTAACAGAGCAAATGAAATGTGACCATACTTTATCATTCTTATATCATCAATGATGCTATTTAGGCCTATATATACGTATAGCATTTGCAAAGTCATCAACAGCTATTGTCTCAATTCAACCCAGGATTCAACAGAAAATAGACTACATAGGCCTATGGTTTCAAGCTCTGGTTGATTTCAAATGTAATGACATTTAGTGATATTGAATTGTTTGGTTGTCAACACAACCAAATATATAAAATAAATATTATTATTTTTATTATTATTATATTTTTGTTGTAGTACTTTTTACCCCTTTTTTCGAGATATCCGATCGCTGCGACTCCCGTACGGACTCCGAAACACGATCCTGCCAAGCTGTACTGCTTCTTGACACACTGCTCGCTTAACCCGGAAGCCAGCCGCATCAATGTGTCGGAGGAAACACCGTACAACACCGTACAGCATGCGCACGCCCGCTACAAGGAGTCGCTAGAGCGCAATGGGACAAGGACATCGACATCCCGGCCGGCCAAACCCTCCCCTATCCCGGATGACGCTGGGCCAATTGTGCACTGCCTCATGGGTCTCCCAGTCGTGGCCGGCTGTGACAAAGCCTGGGATCAAAGCCGGGTCTGTAGTGACGCCTCTAACACTGCGCCACTTTGGAGGCCCAAACATAAAAATGTTGAAGGAGATGTGTCTTCTGCTTAGATAGTTCCATCTGTGCCACTGACTTAGTCTGGCTTTAATTCCAGTTTGTCTACAAATTAATAATTTATATGTTGGATTCACGTCTCCATCTCAACCAAAAATCTATGTCAAAGAATAGGACTAAATCAAACTGAATTTGAAGTGCATTTAAACTTTGGTTTGATTTGATTTAGTGATAACACATTTGAAATTCAACTAACTTTTGGCAGTCTTTTTGAGTGGGTGAGTATATAGGTTGTAATCTCATTGATCAATGTCTCAACCAAATATTACGCAATTATTCACGTTGAAATTACGTGGTGTGCCCAGTGGGATAACACTCACTGATTGATACACTGGCTGGGTCAGAGATTGCAAGGTTTACTCCTTCCCCCTTCACTCCCCTGATTGGGGCATAGTTACTTTGATAATGTTCCTGTGCGTTCCTGAGAAATTGATTAATGTGTGTGTGTTTTGTAGGTGTGCTGTTCAGTATTGAGGTAACGTCTACGTTCTTTGCGGTGAGGAATTACTGGAGAGGGTTCTTCGCTGCTACCTTCAGTGCCTTCATCTTCAGAGTCCTGGCCGTGTGGAATAAAGACGAGGGTAAGACCGGTCTACATGTATACTGAACAAAAATATAAACGCAACATGTAAAGTGTTTGTCCCATGTTTCATGAGCTGAAATAAAAGATCCCTGAAATGTTCCATACGCACAAAAAAGCTTAACATTTTGTGCACACATTTGTTTACATCCCTGTTAGTGAGCATTTCTCCTTTGCCAAGATAATCCATCCAGCTGACAGGTGTGGCATATCAAGAAGCTGATTAAACAGCATGATTATTACACAGGTGCACCTTGTGCTGAGGACAATAAAAGGCCACTTTAAAATGTGCAGTTTTGTCACACAACACAGTTTTGCCACAGATGTCTCAAGTTTTGAGGGAGCGTGCAATTGGCGTGTTGACTGCAGGAATGTCCACCAGAGCTGTTGCCAGATAATTGAATGTTCATTTCTCTACCATTAGCCGCCTCCAACGTCGTTTTAGAGAATTTGGCAGTACGTCCAACCGGCCTCACAACTGTACAGTCGTGGTCCAACGTTTTGAGAATGACACAAGTAATGGTCTTAACAAAGTTCGCTGCTTCAGTGTTATGAGATATTTTTGTCAGCTGTTACTATGGTATACTGAAGTCTAATTACAAGCATTCCATAAGTGGCAAAGGCTTTTATTGACAATTACATTAAGTTTATGCAAAGAGTCAATATTTGCAGTGTTGACCCTTCTTTTTTAAGACCTCTGCAATCTGCCCTGGCATGCTGTCAATTAACTTCTGGGCCACATCCTGACTGATGTCAGCCCATTCTTGCATAATCAATGCTTGGAGTTTGTCAGAATTTGTGGGTTTTTGGTTGTCCACCAGCCTCTTGAGGATCGACCACAAATTCTCAATGGGATTAAGGTCTGGGGAGTTTCCTGGCCATGGACCCAAAATGTCGATGTTTTGTTCCCCGAGCCACTTAGTTATCACTTTTGCCTTATGGCAAGGTCCATCATGCTGGAAAAGGCATTGGTCGTCACCAAACTGTTCTTGGATGGTTGGCAGAATTTGCTCTCGGAGGATGTGTTGGTACCATTCTTTATTCATGGCTGTGTTCTTAGGCAAAATTGTGAGTGAGCCCACTCCCTTGGCTGAGAAGCAACCCCACACATGAATGGTCTCAGGATGCTTTACTGTTGGCATGACACAGGACTGATTGTAGAGCTCACCTTGTCTTTTCCGGACAAGGTGTTTTCCGGATGCCCCAAACAATCGGAAAGGGGATTCATCAGAGAAAATGACTTTACCCCAGTCCTCAGCAGTCCAATCCCTGTACCTTTTGCAGAATATCAGTCTGTCCCTGATGTTTTTCCTGGAGAGAAGTGGCTTCTTTGCTGCCCTTCTTGACACCAGGCCATCCTACAAAAGTATTCGCCTCACTGTGCGTGCAGATGCACTCACACCTGCCTGCTGCCATTCCTGAGCAAGCTCTGCATTGGTAGTGCCCCGATCCCGAAGCTGAATCAACTTTAGGAGACGGTCCTGGCGCTTGCTGGACTTTCTTGGGTGCCCTGACGCCTTCTTCACAACAATTGAACCTCTCTCCTTGAAGTTCTTGATGATCCGATAAATGGTTGATTTAGGTGCAATCTTACTAGCAGCAATATCCTTGCCTGTGAAGCCCTTTTTGTGCAAAGCAATGATGACGGCACGCGTTTCCTTGCAGGTAACCATGGTTAACAGAGCAAGAACAATGATTTCAAGCACCACCCTCCTTTTAAAGCTTCCAGTCTGTTATTTTAACTCAATCAGCATGACAGAGTGATCTCCAGCCTTGTCCTCGTCAACACTCTCACCTGTGTTAACGAGAGAATCACTGACATGATGGCAGCTGGTCCTTTTGTGGCAGGATTGAAATGGAGTGTAAATGTTTTTGGGGATTAAGTTCATTTTCATGGCAAGAGGGACTTTGCAATTAATTGCAATTCATCTGATCACTCTTCATGACATTCTGGAGTATATGCAAATTGCCATCATCAAAACTTTTGACCACGACTGTACACATTTCCTGGAAGCTGAAAGTGTCACAGTTCTTCCATGGCCTTCATACTCACCAGACATGTCACCCATTGAGCATGTTTGGGATGCTCTGGATCAACGTGTACGACAGCGTGTTCCAGGTCCCACCAATATCCAGCAACTTCGCACAGCCATTGAAGAGGAGTAGGACAACAGGCCACGATCAACAGCCTGATCAACTCTATGCATAGGAGATGTTCGCGCTGCATGAGGCAAATGGTGGTCACATCGGATACTGACTGGTTTTCTGATCCATGCCCCTACCTTTTTTTTAAGGTATCTGTGACCAACAGATGCATATCTGTATTCCCAGTCATGTGAAATCCATAAATTAGGGCCTAATGAATTTATTTCAATTGACCGATTTCCTTATATGACCTGTAACTCAGTAACATCTTTGAAATTGTTGCATGTTACGTTTATTTTTGTTCAGTGTATATGGGTCATTCCACCAATTCGGTGCCTACAGTGAGGGGAAAAAAAGTATTTGATCCCCTGCTGATTTTGTACATTTGCCCACTGACAAAGACATGATCAGTCTATAATTTTAATGTTAGGTTTATTTGAACAGTGAGAGACAGAATAACAACAAAAAAATCCAGAAAAACGCATGTAAAAAATGTTATAAATTGATTTGCATTTTAATGAGGGAAATAAGTATTTGACCCCTCTGCAAAACATGACTTAGTACTTGGTGGCAAAACCCTTGTTGGAAATCGCAGAGGTCAGACGTTTCTTGTAGTTCGCCACCAGGTTTGCACACATCTCAGGAGGGATTTTGTCCCACTCCTCTTTGCAGATCTTCTCCAAGTCATTAAGGTTTCGAGGCTGACGTTTGGCAACTCGAACTTTCAGCTCCCTCCACAGATTTCCTATGGGATTAAGGTCTGGAGACTGGCTAGGCCACTCCAGGACCTTAATGTACTTCTTCTTGAGCCACTCCTTTGTTGCCTTGGCCGTGTGTTTTGGGTCATTTTCATGCTGGAATACCCATCCACGACCCATTTTCAATGCCCTGGCTGAGCGAAGGAGGTTCTCACCCAAGATTTGACGGTACATGGCCCCGTCCATCGTCCCTTTGATGCGGTGAAGTTGTCCTGTCCCCTTAGCAGAAAAACACCCCCAAAGCATAATGTTTCCAACTCCATGTTTGACGGTGGAGATGGTGTTCTTGGGGTCATAGGCAGCATTCCTCCTCCTCCAAACACGGCGAGTTGAGTTGATGCCAAAGAGCTCGATTTTGGTCTCATCTGACCACAACACTTTCACCCAGTTCTCCTCTGAATCATTCAGATGTTCATTGGCAAACTTCAGACGGCCCTGTATATGTGCTTTCTTGAGCAGGGGGACCTTGCGGGCGCTGCAGGATTTCAGTCCTTCACGGCGTAGTGTGTTACCAATTGTTTTCTTGGTGACTATGGTCCCAGCTGCCTTGAGATCATTGACAAGATCCTCCTGTGTAGTTCTGGGCTGATTCCTCACCGTTCTCATGATCATTGCAACTCCACGAGGTGAGATCTTGCATGGAGCCCCAGGCCGAGGGAGATTGACAGGTCTTTTGTGTTTCTTCCATTTGCGAATAATCAACTGTTGTCACCTTCTCACCAAGCTGCTTGGCGATGGTCTTGTAGCCCATTCCAGCCTTGTGTAGGTCTACAATCTTGTCCCTGACATCCTTGGAGAGCTCTTTGGTCTTGGCCATGGTGGAGAGTTTGGAATCTGATTGATTGATTGCTTCTGTGGACAGGTGTCTTTTATACAGGTAACAAACTGAGATTAGGAGCACTCCCTTTAAGAGTGTGCTCCTAATCTCAGCTCGTTACCTGTATAAAAGATTCCTGGGAGCCAATAATCTTTCTGATTCAGAGGGGTCAAATACTTATTTCCCTCATTAAAATGCAAATCAATTTATAACTTTTTTGACATGCGTTTTTCTGGATTTTTTTGTTGTTATTCTGTCTCTCACTGTTCAAATAAACCTACCATTAAAATTATAGACTGATCATTTCTTTGTCAGTGGACAAATGTACAAAATCAGCAGGGGATCAAATACTTTTTTCCCTCACTGTATTGAGATGTGTCAAAATAACTTTTGATTTCACCTAATTTTAACATTCTGTCATAAAGGGCACATGTTCAACTCAATAAAAAACAAGTTTCCCCATCTCAGTAGGTTAAATAAAAAAATACTATAGTAAGTGCCTATCTAGTGTCAAATAAAGTTAAATTGGCCATAAATCAGCCATAAATCCCCTTGTGAAATGGGGAATGGAAACTTGTTGTGTGTAACAGGAAGAGGTAACTGAGTGCAAGCTTCACAATTTGTTTTGTTGTTAAGATTTCTACCATCTATCTATGGGCAACAGGTTGACGTTATGCTCGACCCGCTCAGTTTTCCACCGCAAAACACCAGAAAATGGCCAGAAAGAGTACAACCAGCTCTCCTGTTTTTAAACCATGATTAGATGTTCAATTTTTCAGTTCACGTAACAGGGTTGACATTAAAATGAGGGACAGATGTAAATGAATCACTAATCACATTAAATAAATAATAATCTTCAGAAATGACTTTGTCAAAGCAACAGCATAACTAGGGCTTTACAATTATGTTGAATTTGGAGACATTTCGGGGTTAAGTGGATTCTAGAAGTCAGAGGGTGCACGGAGGGATGTCAAAATGCTGAATTTTGGCACTTTAGCAAGCCTTTATTCATATAAAAAAAAATCTGATTTGATTGAATTATCCATGTGGTCTATATTAAAGGGCACTTCATTAAAATTCAATATTGGTGAACAATTTCTACTTAAAATATCCAAGGGACGCAAAAGGCACTCATTTCATGGAACAACCCATACAGTATACTGTATATTGTCACAATCAATCATTGAGGTAAGGTCTGTACTGTATATAGCCCCTTAAAAACATTTTGATAATGATTAATCACTCTCTATTTCTCTCTCCATCCCTCCCTGACTCCCTCCTACACAGAGACCATCACAGCTCTGTTTAAAACCCGTTCCGTCTGGACTTCCCCTTTGACCTCCAGGAGCTCCCAGCCTTTGCTGTCATTGGGTGAGTCTAAGTTGTCTTCAATTAGCCAGTGAACTCTTCATTGCCTCTGTTAGCCAGTGCGCTCTTCGTTGCCTCTGTTAGCCAGTGAGCTCTTCGTTGCCTCTGTTAGCCAGTGAGCTCTTCGTTGCCTCTGTTAGTCAGTGAACTCTTCGTTGCCTCTGTTAGCCAGTGAGCCCTTCGTTGCCTCTGTTAGCCAGTGAAAGCTGGTGTGAGTGTTCAGGAGGATAGCCTCCTGACTTTAGTCACCTAACATGGATTATTCAGCCAACAAGGTTGTGCTTTTAGGATCTCTTATTTTAGCTTGCTCCTTACCGTAGTAGCGTAGCCTCCGGGCTTACTACATAACTGTATTAGACCAGAGCCTCTCTCGCTCTCGTCTCTCTATCTCTCTCTCTTTCTCTATTTCCATCTCAGAAGAAAGAACAGCCCTGTGCTTAACTCTGCATGGGCTCCCAAAGAGAAGAACATCCCTCTCTTTTTGTCTGGAGGATGTCGTCCCACTCGTGATCTGAGCAATGACGCTTTGACTCATAATCGAACAAAACGCTGCCTCCGGAGAACAGCCGTCTTATCACACTTTTAGAGAGAGAGTTTGTGTGTGTGTGTGTGTGTCTGTACGCACACCTCTATGTGTGTATTTCAGTATCCTCTCCCTCGCCAATGCCTTGATGTCTTATGGGAAAAGTCGGTCAGTGTTCCAGTTAACTCGGACAGAGAGAGAGAGGGGGAAGTGTGTCTCCTGCTACAGGCTAGCTGGGGCAAACCTTTGTGTAGTAAACCCATTCTAGCCTCTGGATTTATGTTTCAAACTTTCACTGGTACTCAGATGTGGCGTTCTGAGAATATATACACGTGCACACACACACACACACACACACACAAACCAGTGGAGGCTGCTGAGGGGAGGACGGCTCATAATAATGGCTGGAACGGAGTAATGGAATGGCATCACACCATGTGTTTGACGTATTTGATACCATTCCACTGATTTCGCTCCAGCCATTGCCACAAGCTTGTCCTCCCCAGTTAAGGTGCTACCAACCTCCTGTGACACAAACATACACACACACATTTCAGAGAATGGCTTTAAAACATGTACAAATGATTCTCCCTCATCTATTCTTTTATTCAGGAGTATTTGACAGAATTAATTATGCAGGAACATGAATTTATGAGCATTCATATACTTGGCTGTAGCTGAGGGGGAACTTTGGAAAGTACTTGTCAAAGGGCTCTGTTTGATTCTGGTCGCTGGAGAAACTCTCTCTCTCCTACTGCCACTTACACAAAGTGGACACATACTGGGTACTTACTTAAAACAGAAGCATGTAAACCTGTCTCTCTCTCTTTCTCCACCTTTAATTTTCTTAATTTAATCTCCCTCTCCCTCCTCTCCTCTCTCAACCCTCCCTCCTCTCCCCTCCTCCTCTCTCCACAGTATTGCAAGTGGTTTTGGCGGGGCGTTGTTTGTCTACCTGAACAGACTGATAGTCCAGTTCATCAGGAAACAGAAGACCATCAACAAGTTCCTCATGAAGAAGTAAGTAATGATGTCATCATCATCAGACAGCAGCCCCTACTGGGTCCCAGAGAGTCCCTGTATCCTAGTGTCCCACTCACACACACACACACATAGATCGATTACGCTGTGAAAGCAGCTCCATTGATGCAGTTCTCACCACAGCAGAGATAAATTAAGACATTCATCTTGACGAGTGTTTATTAATGGATGGTGTTTACTCATCTCCCTACCAGACTGATGAATTAACTATCCTCAGATTCTAAACGAATGTAATGTTCTGTATATCACTCAGCCGTGGGAAGGGTTTGGGGACAGTTTGGTTTTGAAGAATAAACAGTAATGACTAAACACCCTTTTGCTTCCTCCTCCTCTCCCCCCTCCTTCCCTCGTGCCTCTTCTCTCAGGCGTCTGCTGTACCCAGCCCTGGTCACTCTGCTGGTGTCTACGCTAACCTTTCCCCCCGGCTTCGGACAGTTCATGGCAGGCAAGGTTAGTTCCGCTCAGTTTTTTATTTTTTTACATAGAGGCACAGTGTATCTCCCACCCTCTCCTCTTTCTCTCTCTGTAATGAGAGGGTGAGTCAGACTCTTGGTGTATTTCTGCCACAATAAGCTGTTGATTCTGTTGCTCCTTAAAGTCTAGCTACAGCATCACACACAACTACACACCCTCTTTCAGCCCCTCACTCAGCTTCACAAGCCTTAAGCCAAACCAGTTCAAATTAAATCATCACATCCATTGCCTAAAGTGAAACCGCTTTCCATAATGGTCTTCCTAATAAAATGGATGTGTTGTACCCAATTTCAAATCACCCCCTAGCACCTACCCCATGGCACTTCATGTAGATTGGGATAGCGCTAATGTAATCGCTTCTCCTTGCCTTCTGAAAGGCTAGGATTAATTGTTGCTGTGTTGCTTATACCTATCCAATCCTTCCATATCTACTTAAATGCTTTGGGGTAGGAGCTAGGGACCAATATGGGATATATAAAAATGTAAAACGCCTGTAGACTTTAGCCCTCTGTCTGTCTGATATGTTGTCACTTCCTGTTTCCCCCATGCAGCTGACCCAGAAGGAGTCCCTGGTGACGTTGCTAGACAACCGGACATGGGCCAAGCAGGGCATTGCTGAGGAGTTTGACTACATCGGCAACTCCCAGGCCTGGAATCACCCCCAGGTCAACGTCTTCGTCACCCTCGTCCTCTTCATCGTAATGAAGGTAGGCACACATCATCATCATCCACTTTGTTCTCATCGCTCCTCTTCTTGATCATCATCTGTTCTTTTTTAATTCCCTGTTACTTTACTCCCTCCCCACTACATGTGGCGTGTCTCAATAGTCTGAAGTAATGTCCTTCCCATTGACATGACAGGTGAAGGGCACTTCAGCACTTGGCGGTCCCGTTCTGTGAGCTTGTGTGGCCTATCACTTCACGGCTGAGCCATTGTTGCTCCTAGATGTTTCCACTACACAACAACAGCACTTACTGTTGACCTGGGCAGCTCTAGCAGGGTGAACTGACTTGTTGGAATGGTGACATTACATTTACATTTACGTCATTTAGCAGACGCTCTTATCCAGAGCGACTTACAGTTAGTGAATACATATATATTTTTTTATATACTTGCCCCCCCCGTGGGAATCGAACCCACAACCCTGGCGTTGCAAACGCCATGCTCTATCAACTGAGCTACATCCCTGCCGGCCATTCCCTCCCCTACCCTGGACGACGCTGGGCCAATTGTGCGCCGCCCCATGGGTCTCCCGGTCGCGGCCGGCTGCGACAGAGCCTGGATTCGAACCAGGATCTCTAGTGGCACAGTTTGCACTGCGATGCAGTGCCTTAGACCACTGCGCCACTCAGGAGCAACCTATGATGGTGCCACGTTGAAAGTCACTGAGCTCTTCAGTAAGGCCATTCTACTGTCAATGTTTGTCTATGGAGATGACATGGCTGTGTGCTCGATTTTATACACCTGTCAGCAACAGGTGTGGCTGAAATAGCCGAATCCACTAATTTGAAGGGGTGTCCACATACGTTTGTATATATAGTGTATGTAGTAGTAGTGGCCTGAGGGCACACACTTAATGTGTTGTGAAATCTGTTGTGAAATGTAATGTAATGTTTTTAATTGTATATAACTGCTTTAATTTTGCTGGACCCCAGGAAGAGTAGCTGCTAGGCAGCAGCTAATGGGGATCCATAATAAATACAAATACACATTTTTTGATGCAGAGACCCAGGATCCAAACATGGGGCCTGCTGCTCACTTTAGCAGCACAGCCCCACCAAGGTGACTCATCTTATTATTGGCTGTGGATTCTGTACTGTAGATCTGCCTCACAGAGTCAATATGTTACTTAAAACAGGCGTCTGACCCAGCAGATCCCCTTGTCTCCGGCACTAAGAGTGATGCATCCAATATTGGCCTTTATGAAGTCTCCGCCAGTCGTTGGCTTGACTGTGATTGGGTGGGGAATGAGCGAGGGAGGAGTGGTGGACGTGGGGTGGGGAGGTTGGGTGAAGGGGTCGGGGGGATCATGGTGTAGCACGGCTGTTGTTCACGGTCGGGGTCACAGTGAGATGTATCACTATAACAGATGCTTCTCCTGGAAATGCATTACTGTGCATTGGCTGGCTGCTGAGCTCTGAGCCTCGGTTGGAAGGCTTCCTGCTTGGAATACCAAAGCTCCCTCCGCCCACAACATACATTTTTACGACCCTCCATTTCTGTCTCTGTGTCTGCTCGCATTTCGACAAAGTCAGCACTCTTGTAGACACACAGCTGTTCCTATCTAACTAACACGTCTGTTCATAGCTAACTAACACATCTGTTCCTAGCTAACTAACACGTCTGTTCCTAGCTAACTAACACGTCTGTTCCTAGCTAAGTAACACGTAAGTTCCTAGTTAACTAACACGTGTGTTCCTAGTTAACTAACACGTCTGTTCCTAGCTAACTAACACGTCTGTTCCTAGCTAACTAACACGTCTGTTCCTAGCTAACTAACACGTCTGATCCTAGCTAACTAAGATGTCTGTTCCTAGCTAACTAAGACGTCTGTTCCTACCGAACTAATTCAGAGTTCCACTAGAGCTGTATTTGCCCGATGAGTTTAAGTCTATTTGCTTGTTCTGCCTTTTTATTTATTAGACTCTCCAAACAGAGGCGTCTGTTTGGGCGGGATCCAAATATAACACAGAGGACAGAGGGTTCAGCGGTTTTAATTGAGCAGTTACACAAATTAATACAGCAGGCGGAGAATCATTGTGGGTAGAATAATGCAGATAGCTCTGCTCTGTTTGTATGCCTTAGTCATTGAATTAGAAAAAAAATAACTATACAAAAAAAAACATTTGATTACATAATGGCTTATGCAACACCTCACAAATAGTCTCTCAATACCAGAGCAGAACCATCTCAGCATCTGTTCTTAATATTCAAATGGACTGCAGAGGGAACTAATTCTCCTTCACAAAGTTAATTGATGAACCAACTGTCCATTATATTATACTGTTCTGAGAAAATCTTTGAAATAAGTTAGAATAATTGACTGCCCATAAATACATAGGTTATTTACAGTGGCTTGTGAAAGTATTCACCCACCTTGGCATTTTTCCTATTTTGTTGCTGTAACGAGTGTCAGTGTAATGCGGTGGATCGAAGTCAGGTGCAGCACACAGAACTCGAAGAAACTTACTTTACTGAAAATTAGTAAAGAAAACAACACAGCAATACCTCCACACAGGAAGGAACTAACCAGCTCACAACGACACACGAAACAAAAAACAACCACGCACAAAACACATTGGGAGCCACTGGGTTAAATAGGGTAGGCGTGATTACCCGGCGAAGCACGAGGCTAGCCTACCCTCTACTTGGACCAACAAAGCTAGCTAGCTAGCGGGTAGCTACCGGTAACTTTTAGCAACTGTGGTTAGCTGTTTCCAATATTATTTCACGCTTAAGAGTACCTGTAATTGAGCCAGCTAGCTGCCACCTTCAGCTGTTTTTCTAACCTCATTATCATTAACGTTAGGTGGTCGGTGGCTGCTGTACTTAATTTCGGCTACTGATTGCAGTCTGCCAGTTTGGCTTTATACATAGCTTGGGCTTTGTCGAGTAAGGCTTAAGCTATGTATTTAGATTGTAGTCAGGTACTATAGGTAGGCATCGTGGGCTGTATATTATTAAGTAGTATAGGTAGGCATCGTGGGCTGTTGCGGGTAGCTGTTGTGTAGTTATTGTAGGTTACTTTTGTATTCGGCGGTGCCGGATGTAGCACGAAGCTAGCTAGCTAACTCACCTCCTGGATTAGCTGGTGAGTTGCTATTAGCAACGGTTGCAACTAAAAACAATATCCTTTTAGCCAGCTACATTCGCTCGGGGCGGCGCCGTTTTTCAAACAAAGTCAACACAGTAGCCATTGCTAGCCAGCCAACACTATCAGCTGGCTGTACTGTGGTAGCTAAATACAATATATTTGTGCTAGCTACCCAACATTTAATCATTGCTCCGTTATGAAAGGTAAGCTTGGCTTCTTATATGGTGTTGAGTTAAGCTTAAACCATGTATTTAGATTGTAGGTAGGTACTGTAGTTTGGTATTATAGGTAGCTTACTCAGGTAGTTATTGAAGGTTATTGTAGGTAATTATTGTAGGTAAGGACTGTTTTCGGCGGACTCCGGCGAAGCACGAGGCTAGCCTACCCACTACTTGGACCAACAAAGCTAGCTAGCTAGGGGGTAGCTACTGGTAACTTTTTGCAACTGTGGTTAATTGTTTCCAATGTTATTTCATGCTTATGAGTACCTGTGATTGAGCCAGCTAGCTGCTACCATTCAGCTGTTTTTCCTAACCTCATCCGAGGCATTAACGTTAGGTGGTTGGTAGCTGCTGTACTTAATTACAGCTACTGATAACAGTCTGCTGTAGTTTACAACAATTCTAATTTCTAAAGTGGAAGTTGGGAGAGTTTTTGTTCGGGTGGTTCAGTGAAACAATTTTAGTTTCTGAGGTAGAAGTTTTTGGTGAGGGAGGCCCTGCTCTCTCCTCTCCCAGATGTTAGCTCATTTCATTCCGATCTCCTCTGCATTTTTGTAGCCATTTGCTACAGCCTGTCAACTATGCCTCTGCCTATCCCTGTTCTCTCCTCTCTGCACAGGCTACACAAACGCACCACACCGCGTGGCTGCTGCCTCTCTAACCTGGTGGTCCCAGCACGCACCCCACACCTGGAGTTCCAGGTCTCAGGCAGCCTCTGGAACTGCCGTTCTGCTGCCAACAAAGCTGACTTCATCCCAGCCTATGCCAACCTCCAGTCCCTCGACTTCCTGGCGCTGGCGGAAACATGGATTACCACTGAAAACACTGCTACTCCTACTGCTCTCTCCTCGTCTGACCATGTGTTCTCGCATACCCCGAGAGCATCTGGTCAGAGGGGTGGTGGTACAGGAATCCTCATCTCTCCCAAGTGGACCTTCTCAATTTTTCCCCTAACCCATCTGTCTATCTCCTCATTTGAATTCCATGCTGTCACAGTCACTAGCCCATTTAAGCTTAATATCCTTGTCATCTATCGCCCTCCAGGTTCCCTTGGAGAGTTCATCCAATGAGCTTGGCGCCTTGATAAGTTCCTTTCCTGAGGATGGCTCACCCCTCACAGTTTTTGGGGGATTTCAACCTCCCTATGTCCACATTTGACTCATTTCTCTCTGCCTCCTTCTTTCCACTCCTCTCCTCTTTTGACCTCACCCTCTCACCGTCCCCTACTCACAAGGCAGGCAATACGCTTGACCTCATCTTCACTAGATGCTGCTCCTCTACTAATCTCACTGCAACTCCCCTCCATGTCTCCGACCACTACTTTGTTTCCTTTTCTCTCTCGCTCTCCTCCCACACTACTCACTCTGCCCCTACACAGATGGTAATGCGCCGCCGCAACCTTCGCTCTCTCTCTCCCACTACTCTCTCCTCTTCCATCCTATCATCTCTTCCCTCTGCTCAATCCTTCTCCCTCCAATCTCCTGATTCTGCCTCCTCAACCCTCCTCTCCTCCCTTTCTGCATCCTTTGACTCTCTGTGTCCCCTATCCTCCCGGCCGGCTCGGTCCTCCCCTCCAGCTCCGTGGCTTGATGACTCATTGCGAGCTCACAGAACAGAGCTCCGGGCAGCGGAGCGGAAATGGAAGAAAACTAAACTCCCTGCCGACCTGGCATCTTTTCACTCCCTCCTCTCTACATTTTCTTCATCTGTTTCTGCTGCTAAGGCCACCTTCTACCACTCTAAATTCCAAGCATCTGCCTCTAACCCTAGGAAGCTTTTTGCCACATTTTCCTCCCTCCTGAATCCCCCCCCCCTCTCTCTCTCTGTGGATGACTTCGTCAACCACTTTGAAAAGAAGGTTGGCGACATCCGATCCTCGTTTGTTAAGTCTAATAACACTGCTGGTCCTGCTCACACTGCCCCTACCCTATGCTTTGACTTCTTTCTCCCCCTCTCTCTCCAGATAAAATCCTGCGACTTGTGACTGCAGGCCGCCCAACAACCTGCCCGCTTGACCCCATCCCCTCCTCTCTTCTCCAGACCATCTCCGGTGACCTTCTCCCCTACCTCACCTCGCTGATCAACTCATCCTTGACCGCTGGCCATGTCCCTTCCGTCTTCAAGAGAGCGAGAGTTGCTCCCCTTCTCAAAAAACCAACACTCGACCCCACTGATGTCAACAACTACAGACCAGTATCCCTTCTTTCTTTCCTTTCCAAAACTATTGAGCGTGCCGTCTTTAGCCAACTCTCTTGCTATCTCTCTCAGAATGACCTTCTTGATCCAAACCAATCAGGTTTCAGGACTGGTCATTCAACTGAGACTGCTCTTCTCTGTGTCACGGAGGCTCTCCGCACTGCTAAAGCTAACTCTCTCTCCTCTGCTCTTGTCCTTCTAGACCTGTCTGCTGCCTTTGATACTGTGAACCATCAGATCCTCCTCTCCACCCTCTCCGAGCTGGGCATCTCCGGCGCGGCTCACTCCTAGATTGCGTCCTACCTGACCGGTCGCTCCTACCAAGTGGCGTGGCGGAAGCTGTCTCCGCACCACGTGCTCTCACCACTGGTGTCCCCCAGGGCTCAGTTCTAGGCCCTCTCCTTTTCTCCCTATACACCAAGTCACTTGGCTCTGTCATATCCTCACACGGCCTCTCCTATCATTGCTACGCTGACGATACACAACTAATCTTCTCCTTTCCCCCTTCTGATAACCAGGTGGCGAATCGCATCTCTGCATGTCTGGCAGACATATCAGTATGGATGACGGATCACCACCTCAAGCTGAACCCTGGCAAGACGGAGCTGCTCTTCCTCCCGGGGAAGGGCTGCCCGTTCCATGATCTCGCCATCACGGTTGACAACTCCGTTGTGTCCTCCTCCCAGAGTGCGAAGAGCCTTGGCGTGACCCTGGACAACACTCTGTCGTTCTCCGCTAACATCAAGGCGGTGACCCGATCCTGCAGGTTCATGCTCTACAACATTCGGAGAGTACGACCCTGCCTTACACAGGAAGCGACACAGGTCCTAATCCAGGCACTTGTCATCTCCCGTCTGGATTACTGCAACTCGCTGTTGGCTGGCCTCCCTGCCTGTGCCATTAAACCCCTACAACTCATCCAGAATGCCGCAGCCCGTCTGGTGTTCAACCTTCCCAAGTTCTCTCCGTCACCCCCCTCCTCCGCACACTCCACTGGCTTCCAGTTGAAGCTCGCATCCGTTACAAGACCATGGTGCTTGCCTTTGGAGCAGCGAGGGGAGCGGCACCTCTGTACCTTCGGGCTCTGATCAGTCCCTACACCCAAGCGAGGGCATTGCGTTCATCCACCTCTGGCCTGCTGGCTCCCCTTCCTCTGCGGAAGCATAGTTCCCGCTCAGCCCAGTCAAAACTGTTCGCTGCTCTGGCACCCCAATGGTGGAACAAGCTCCCTCACGACGCCAGGACAGCGGAGTCACTCACCACCTTCCGGAGACATTTGAAACCCCACCTCTTTAAGGAATACCTGGGATAGGATAAAGTAATCCTTCTACCCCCCTCCCCCCCCCCACAGTGGAGTCACTCACCACCTTCCGGAGACATTTGAAACCCCACCTCTTTAAGGAATACCTGGGATAGGATAAAGTAATCCTTCTACCCCCCCCCCTCCCCAAAAAAATTGTAAAGTGGTTATCCCACTGGCTACAGGGTGAATGCATCAATTTGTGAGTCGCTCTGGACAAGAGCGTCTGCTAAATGGCGTAAATGTGCCCTTGAGCAAGGCACTTAACCCTACTTGCTCCTGTAAGTTGCTCTGGATAAGAGCGTCTGCTAAATGACTAAAATGTAAATGTAAATGTAATTACAATCATGGGCAACATGTGTGTGACATAGACAATAGGTGCAACATAGAAACATAGAACATAGATCGGCGGTAGCTAGTATTCCGGTGGCGGCGAGCGCCGCAGCCTGCCCGAGCAAGGAGGAGGGGCAGCCTCGGCAGAATCAGTGACAGTTGCCTTATAACCTTGAATTAAAATTGATTATTTAATGAATTTTTTGTGTTATTATAATAATAAATTTAATAATAATAATAATTATAATAATATAATAATAAATAATAATAAATTTAAGCGATTATTTAACAATTGTTGGAAAAATTACTTGTGTCATGCACAAAGTAGATGGACAAGGAATTTGTGGAGTGGTTGAAAAATAAGTTTTAATGACTCCAACCTAAGTGTATGTAAACTTCCGACTTCAACTGTGTCTATATACACAAATGTACATATATACGCACACATTGAGTATACAAAACATTAAGAACACCTGCTCTTTCCATGAAACAGACTGACCAGGTGAATCCAGGTGAAAGCTATGATCCCTTACAGATGTCACCTGTTAAATCCACTTCCATTTTAGAGTAAGGCTGTAATGTAACAAAATGTGGAAAAGTCAAGTGGTCTGAATACTTTCCGAATGCACTGTGTATATGTGTGTATGTGTGTATGTGTGTGTACTACATGACCAAAAGTATGTGGACACCTGCTCGTCCAACATCTCATTTCAAAATCATGGGCATTAATATGGAGTTGGTCCCCCCTTTGCTGCTATAACAGCCTCTACTCTTCTGGGACTTTCTTCCATTCAGCCACAAGCATTAGTGAGGTCGGGCACTGATGTTGGGCGATTAGGTCTGGCTCGCAGTCGGCATTCCAATTTATCCTAAAGGTGCTCAACAAACCATTTCTGTATGGACCTCGCCCTGTGCATGTGGGCATTGTCATGCTGAAACAGGAAATGGCCTTCCCCAAACTGTTGCCAAAAGGTTGGAAGCACAGAATCGTCTAGAATGTCATTGTATGCTGTAGCGTTAAGGTTTCTGTTCACTGGAACTAAGGGGCCTAGATTGAACCATGAAAACACAGCCCCAGACCATTATTCCTCCTCCACCAAACTTTACAGTTGGCACTATGCATTCGGGTAGGTAGCCTTCTCCTGGCATCCGCCAAACCCAGACTCATCTCGTCGGACTGCCAGATGGTGAGCGTGATTTATCACTCCAGAGAGCGCGTTTCCACTGCTCCAGAGTCCAATGGCGGTGGCGTTACACCACTCCAGCCGGCGTTTGGCATTGCACATGATGATCTTAGGCTTGTGTGCGGCTGCTCGGCCATGAAACCCATTTCATGAAGCTCCCAAAGAACAGTTATTCTGCTGGCGTTGCTTCCAGAGGCAGTTTGGAGGCGGTAGTGAATGTTGCAACCGAGGACATAGGCCAATGGTGACTTTAAAACAGTTAGTGTTAATTGCTGTGATAGGAGAAAACTGAGAATGGATCAAGAACATTGCAGTTACTCCACAATACTAACCTAATTGACAGAGTGAAAAGAAGGAAGCCTGTGCAGAATAAAAATATTCCAAAACATACATCCTGTTTGCAACAAGGCACTAAAGTAATACTGCAAAGTCTGTGGCAAAGCAATTCACTTTTTCAATTTTTGAGTTATGTTTTGGGCAAATCCAATACAACACATTACTGAGTACCACTCTCCATATTTTTTCAGGAAAAATAAATTATGGAATGGAGCCAAGCACAGGCAAAATCCTAGAGGAAAACCCTGGTTCAGTTTGCTTTCCACCAGACTTGGGAAAGCTGCAGGGTCAACAATATATGAATGTTCCGTAGGGTTGTGCCCTGCTGACCGAGCCCAGATAACACGTAATAGGTCTATTGCCTGTAACTTTATTGGCCCACTTGATAACAGAAGTACAGTATTACGAAACCCCCAGCACTAATGTTAATTGGCATACTAGTTCCCTGATGCTTCTCTGTGGATAAAGTCTCAGTTCAATCCAAATTCACTTACTGCAGTTCAAGTTCAAAAGTGTCAGTAAACTGTTTATGTAGTCGTCAAATATGCTGTCTGTGTATCTAGACCCCTGACCCTTTTGTCTAAGGTAATTAGAAAATGTAATTGGGCAGTTAACAACACAAGAGATTAACATAACTGTTGTGCAGCGAAGCTCATTGCTTTGAATTTTCTTAGCACTCCTCTGTGTGTGTGTGTGTGTGTGTGTGTGTGTGGTCAATTTGGATCAGAAACATGGCGACAGGTTGGGTAGGCGGCGGTCATGAGAGCCCGGAGAGTCTGGCTATTTATTCCTCCTGGATCTCAGAATTCCTGCCTAATCCCGCATTGGGGGAGATGGAGAGCGGTTAGCGGCGGGAAATATCCTTCCAAAAGGCCTATTCCGCAGCTTTTCCAAGCCCTCGCAATCAGATTCCCGGGAGTGTCTCTCCACCCTCATTTCCATCCTCTTGGCTCGTTCGTCTTCAGGGAGCGGCGGGAGGGATGCCCCACATGAAGGCACACTCGACACATACACACTTAAATGCAAGTACACACACTTGTTTGCATACACAAGTTCACATGCATACTCACTTGCATGCACACATACTTGCCCAAACACGCACATCCAAAATAGGCACAGACATGCATACACACACATGATAACATACGCACTATACACACACGTACACATGGATTTTGTGTTGTAGATATGTGGTAGTGGAGTAGGGTGCTGAGGGCACATATATAGTGTGTTGTGAGATCTGTTATGAATGTATTGAAATGTTTTTCCCGTAATAAATACAAATACAAGTACACGTGAATTGTGTTGAGGCAAAGTGTTCAGAGAAGCATAAAACCTTTATTAATAGATTAAGATATTTATAATTTGGGTATCAATGACACTGTAAATTACTTTGTTTGTGCAAACTGTACCTACAGTTGAAGTCGGAAGTTTATATTTAAACACAGTTTTCATAATTCCTGACATTTAATCATAGTAAAAATTCCCTTTCTTAGGTCAGTTAGGATCACCACTTTATTTTAAGAATGTGAAATGTCAGAATAATAGTAGAGAGTGATTTATTTCAGCTTTTATTTATTTCATCACATTCCCAGTGGGTGGGAAGTTTACATACACTCAATTAGTATTTGATAGCATTGCCTTTAAATTGTTTAACTTGGGTCAAGCGTTTCGGGTAGCCTTCCACAAGCTTCCCACAATAAGTTGGATGAATTTTTGGCCCATTCCTCCTGACAGAGCTGGTGTAACTGAGTCAGGTTTGTAGGCCTCCTTGCTTGCACGCGCTTTTTCAGTTCTGCCCACAAATGTACTATAGGATTGAGGTCAGGGCTTTGTGATGGCCACTCCAATACCTTGACTTTGTTGTCCTTAAGCTATTTTGCCACAACTTTGGAAGTATGCTTGTGGTCATTGTCCATTTGGCAGACCCATTTGCGACCAAGCTTTAACTTCCTGACTGATGTGTTGAGATGTTGCTTCAATATATCCACATAATTGTCCTGCCTCATGATGCCATCTATTTTGAGAAGTGCACCAGTCCCTCCTGCAGCAAAGCACCCCACAGCATGATGCTGCCACCTCCATGCTTCACGGTTGGCATGCAAGCTGCCCCCCCCCCTTTTCCTCCAAACATAGCGATGGTCATTATGGCCAAACAGTTATATTTTTGTTTCATCAGACCAGAGGACATTTCTCCAAACAGTACGATCTGTGTCCCAATGTGCAGTTGCAAACCGTAGTCTGGCTTTTTTATGGCGGTTTTGGAGCAGTGGCTTCTTTCTTGCTGGCGGCCTTTCAGGTTATGTCGATATAGGACTTGTTTTACTGTGGATATTGATACTTTTGTACCCGTTTCCTCCAGCATCTTCACAAGGTCCTTTGCTGTTGTTCTGGGATTGATTTGCACTTTTCGCACCAATGTCGTTCATCTCTAGGAGACAGAGCGCATCTCCTTCCTGAGCAGTATGGCGGCTGCGTGGTCCCATGGTGTTTATACTTGGTTACTATTGTTTGTACAGATGAATGTGGTACCTTCAGGTGTTTGGAAATTGCTCCCTAAATTGCTCCCAAGGATGAACCAGAGTTTTCTTTCTGAGGTTTTGGCTGATTTCTTTTGATTTTCCCATGATGTCAAGCAAAGAGGCACTGGGTTTGAAGGTAGGCCTTGAAATGCATCCTCAGGTAAGCCTCCAATTGACTAAAATGATGTCAATTAGCCTATCAGAAGCTTCTAAAGCCATTACATAATTTTCTGGAATTTTCCACGCTGTTTAAAGGCACAGTCAACTTAGTGTGTGTAAACTTCTGAACCACTGGAATTGTAATACAGTGAATTATAAGTGAAATGATTTTTGAGCTTTTTAATGGAAATTCCAAAGCCAAAATATGTGAACATTCAATTCCATTGTCTCTGTCAGGTCCACATTGGGTAGACATCAATAGAAAAATAGGAAATTACGATGAAATAATAACATATTTTAGTTGTGTATATTATTTTAAAACTTTTTTTATTTGACTTTATTATTTTTCAATCCTAAAAGCCTCATCTCATTTCTGATCAGGCAGTAGCAGCCAGCCAGGCCATCTGTTATCTTTGCCATTGCTCCCCATACTGTACTGTCTTTAGTCATCCTATTTAGCTAGGCTAGCCTGCCTGAGAATGCTACAAAGCTGTCTGACAAAATCATTTTTACTAGTTCTTCAAAGTAGATAAGGCATACTTTCACAAACTTTCTCTATCCCTCTCGTCATTGTGTTGTGTACATTCCTCTCTTATGCGGTCTGTGTATATCTAACCTAATGTAGCAGGCGTAAAAGTGTATCCATCTCTGCCCGAGCCGGAAAGAACATGCGCAGTGGATTATGGTCATTGTAGTTGGAGGTTGCAGCATGTTGAAAATAAGAAGAGCGTGACTTGTAAAAAAGCGGTGCATGATGTCCTGGTTCTTCCATGTCAATCAAGGCTCAAACCAGCAGCCCCCTGGCATGTGCCCCCCAGCTGCTGGCACCCTGTCCAGCGACACACACTATCCCAACATCAGTAGCAACACACTGGATGCAGCTAACACTGCTGGACAGGATTGGTTCTGCACACAGTCAGTTCGTCTTCACCCAGCCAGGCAGACTTTCCGTCAGTACCACAGGGTTTAGTGCCTCCCAGTTTGGAGAACCTATCTTGTACCTCTCTGAACTCAGCGGCAGGCAGAGAGCCCCTGCCACTCTCCTCGTAACTCTTCAGGTGCAGCGTTGTGTGTTGAGCTGGTTCCTGAGCTGGGGCACTGCCCAGAGGGAGCGGTTTCTCCAGGACCTGTTGGGGAAAGCTGTGCCAGGGAAAGTGTGTACCCTCCTCGAGTCGCTCAATACACTACAGGTTAAGGACAGCCCACCAAATATATTTGAATGCCAACTGCGCCTCTGGACCCAATGGTTTGAGTCATGGAGTGAGGAGGAGAGGAACAGTTTCCTGCACATTCTAGAAGAGAGGGACCCGATCTTTGTTGCCCACTTCTACAGAGGTGTAAATGGGACAGCAGGCAGGGATTGAGGGATACGGGAGAAGAGGGTGTAGAATGGATAGACAATGCGTGAGTGGTACATGGGGAAGCATATGTGTGGAGACAGTGAAGAACGGGGGGGTGGTTAAGAGCGTTGGGCCAGTAACTGAAAGGTCGCTGGTTCGAATCCCCAAGCCAACTAGGTGAACAATTCCGATGTGCCCTTGAGCAAGGCATTTAACCCTAATTGCTCCTGTAAGTCGCTCTGGATAAGAGCGTCTGCTAAATGACTAAAATATAAATATAAAATATAGTTAATTACCACGTTTCTGCGCTGAACTAGGTTGAATAATTGCTTCATGAAAACTACAACTCCCTTCAGCCCAGCGTCCCACATAGTTCTTGATTTCTCTCGTGAATGATGAGATTTTCTCTAGAGAAGCGGCGCGCTGGGCTCACAAAAATAATGAACTAAAAGGAATTAAAATAATTGAACCGGCGTAGGTCAATTAGTTGTTTAATAACCCCCCAAAAAAACAGAAATGGCTGTGAATCGCTCAGCACTAGACTATTCTAACACTGTCTCGCCTGTGTCTAATCCTGGACTATACAGAGAGCCAAGTCAGAGCCTAGTGAGAAGCTCTTATCAGATCCATCCCATAGAGGCATGCTCTCAGTCTCACCCCCATTCACCCTTATGGGGCTCAGCCTTATCTTTAGGACAGAGCTGACAATAATACAGACTACTGGCTGGCCCTTTTTATGTGCCACAGGGGCAGATCCCAGATCAGATGGCAGCTGTGCCAGGTGTGTGGGTTAATGGATGGATGGATGGATGGATGGATGGATGGATGGATGGATGGATGGATGGGTGGATGAATAAATGAGGGCCAGATACAGTGGGGAGAACAAGTATTTGATACACTGCGATTTTGCAGGTTTTCCTACTTACAAAGCATGTAGAGGTCTGTCATTTTTATCATAGGTACACTTCAACTGTGAGAGACGGAATCTAAAACAAAAATCCAGAAAATCACATTGTATGATTTTTAAGTAATTAATTTGCATTTTATTGCTTGACATAAGTATTTGATACATCAGAAAAGCAGAACTTAATATTTGGTACAGAAACCTTTGTTTGCAATTACAGAGATCATACGTTTCCTGTAGGTCTTGACCAGGTTTGCACACACTGCAGCAGGGATTTTGGTCCACTCCTCCCATACAGACCTTCTCCAGATCCTTCAGGTTTCGGGGCTGTCGCTGGGAAATATGGACTTTCAGCTCCCTCCAAAGATTTTCTATTGGGTTCAGGTCTGGAGACTGGCTAGGCCACTCCAGGACCTTGAGATGCTTCTTACGGAGCCACTCCTTAGTTGCCCTGGCTGTGTGTTTCGGGTCGTTGTCATGCTGGAAGACAAAGCCTCGACCCATCTTCAATGCTCTTACTGAGGGAAGGAGGTTGTTGGCCAAGATCTCGCGATACATGGCCTCATCCATCCTCCCCTCAATACGGTGCAGTGTCCTGTCCCCTTTGCAGAAAAGCATCCCCAAAGAATGATATTTCCCACCTCCATGCTTCACGGTTTGGATGGTGTTCTTGGGGTTGTACTCATCCTTCTTCTTCTCCAAACACGGCGAGTGGAGTTTAGACCAAAAAGCTCTATTTTTGTCTCATCAGACCACATGACCTTCTCCCATTCCTCCTCTGGATCATCCAGATGGTCATTGGCAAACTTCAGACGGGCCTGGACATGCGCTGGCTTGAGCAGGGGGACCTTGCGTGCGCTGCAGGATTTTAATCAATGATGGCGTAGTGTGTTACTAATGGTTTTCTTTGAGACTGTGGTCCCAGCTCTCTTCAGGTCATTGACCAGGTCCTGCCGTGTAGTTCTGGGCTGATCCCTCACCTTCCTCATGATCATTGATGCCCCACGGGGTGAGATGTTGCATGGAGCCCCAGACCGAGGGTGATTGGCCGTCATCTTGAACTTCTTCCATTTTCTAATAATTGCGCCAACAGTTGTTGCCTTCTCACCAAGCTGCTTGCCTATTGTCCTGTAGCCCATCCCAGCCTTGTGCAGGTCTACAATTTTATCCCTGATGTCCTTACACAGCTCTCTGGTCTTGGCCATTGTGGAGAGGTTGGAGTCTGTTTGATTAAGTGTGTGGACAGGTGTTTTTATACAGGTAGCGAGTTCAAACAGGTGCAGTTAATACAGGTAATGAGTGGAGAACAGGAGGGCTTCTTAAAGAAAAACTAACAGGTCTGTGAGAGCTGGAATTCTTACTGGTTGGTAGGTGATCAAATACTTATGTCATGCAATAAAATGCAAATTAATTACTTAAAAATCATACAATGTGATTTTCAGGATTTTTGTTGTAGATTCTGTCTCTCACAGTTGAAGTGTACCTATGATAAAAATTACAGGCCTCTACATGCTTTGTAAGTAGGAAAACCTGCAAAATCGGCAGTGTATCAAATACTTGTTCTCCCCACTGTAGGGTTAGCATGCTCTTTCTCTGTATTCAACCTAGGATAATGTAGACAGTAATCATACATTTGTAAGTCGCTCTGGATAAGGCGTCTGCTAAATGGCGTAAATGTAAATGTAAATGTATGAGTCCCACAGCACGTCATTGCCTCTTTTAAGAATACAGTAATCCCTCGTTTATCGCGGGGGTTACGTTCGAAAATGACCCAGCGATAAGTGAAATCCGCGAAATAGAAAACTTTTTTTTTACAATTAGCAACTATTACATGTATACAAATACAGTGACTCACGTGTAGGCGTTTCACTGCTCTTCAGACTGGGCCGCTGCATCCTGGCTGCGCTCTGCAGTGTTCTCTTCTTCTGAAGCCCGCGGTGCAGGTGTGTTTGTTCGGGAGAAGAACATAGTGATAGGCAGCTGTTGTCGCTCTTTTTTCTTCTTTGCAAAAAGATCCTTGTACACCCGACATGCCACCATCGATTACGTTGGAGAACTGTAGCGAACGGCTCATCAAAGGGTCCCATTTCATTAGGAGATGTTCGAAATTACAAGATAATTTGGCCAACAATGTAAATTTGCCAAGCTGTTTTATGTACGTACACATAACTGCGCGAGATGACAAAATGATAGCACAATTAAGTAGCATGTTTTGATACAAGAAGCGGGAGTGAGTTTTTAGCGAATCAGAATGCAGAGCACAATGCACCAAAAAAAAAAATGCATTATGAAAATCCGCGAAATAGCGAATCCGCGATAAGTGAACCGCGAAGTGGCGAGGGATCACTGTATACAACAATTGCATATAATTGCAATTTTTGAAACCTCTTGTAAGACTACCATATTTGGTCTGACCACTCCCATGCTTCTCGCTCATGGTCATGTATCTGCGAGTGTGTCCATGAGCACACATGTGTTTGTGAGTTTCTTGTCTTCACAGATTAACACCAGTGTTTGCATTAGTCCTTTTGATGGTGCAACTGTGAATTACAGGTTCTGATCAATTTAAACCGGGCATCGGGTGTGAGTGTGTGAATTCCTGGTTTTCAGATATCAATAACAGACATAGTGGAAATGTGTTAGTGTTTAAATGTATAAGGTTAAAGTGACACAAGTGGCGCTTGGAGTGTATGCAGCTGTTGGTGTGACAAATAGCTGGGCAGAGTGGATTATTTGGTTTACGTGTGTTTGCATGGGTGTGTGTGTGTTTGCATGTGTAATTGCGTGTGTGTATACTGTGTATGTTTGCACACGTGTCTGTGTGTGTGTGTGGCACATATTTATAACATACAGTACCAGTCAAAATTTGGACACACCTACTCATTCAAGGGTTTTTCTTTATTTTTACTATTTTCTACATTGTAGAATAATAGTGGCGACATCAAAACTATGAAATAACACATATGGTTGAATTGCTGCAAAGAAACCACTACTAAAGGACACCAATAAGTAGAAGAGACTTGCTTGGGCCAAGAAACACGAGCAATGGACATTAGACCGGTGGAAATCTGTCCTTTGGTCTGTTGAGTACAAATGTGAGATTTTTGGTTCCAACCGCCGTACCTTTGTGAGATGCAGAGTAGGTGAGCGGATTATCTCCGCATGTGTGGTTCCCACCGTGAAGCATGGAGGAGGAGGTGTGATGGCGTGGGGTGCTTTGCTAGTGACACGGTCTGTGATTTATTTAGAATTCAAGGCACACTTAACCAGCATAGGTTACCACAGCATTCTGCAGCGATACACCATCCCATCTGGTTTTGCGCTTAGTGGGACTATCATTTGTTTTTCAACAGGACAATGACCCAAAACACACCTCCATGCTGTGTAAGGGCTATTTGACCAAGAAGGAGAGTGATGGAGTGCTGCATCAGATGACCTGGCCTCCCACAATCACCCGACCTCAACCCAATTGAGATGATTTGGGATGAGTTGGACCGCAGAGTGAAGGAAAAGCAGCCAACAAGTGCTCAGCATATGTGGGAACTCCTTCAAGACTGTTGGAAAAGACAGGGTTATACAGTGCATTCGGAAAGTATTCAGACCCCTTGACTTTTTCCACATTTTGTTACGTTACAGCCTTATTCTCAAATGGATTATAAGCTAATCACATTTACATAAGTATTCAGACCCTTTACTCAGTACTTTGTTGAAGCACCTTTGGCAGTGATTACAGCCTTGAATCTTCTTGGGAATGACCCTACAAGCTTGGCACATCTGTATTTGGGGAGTTTCTCCCATTCTTCTCTGCAGATCCTCTCAAGCTCTGTCAGGTTGGACGGGGGCGTCACTGCACAGTTATTTTCAGGTCTCCAGAGATGTTCGATCGGGTTCAAGTCTGGGCTCTTCAGAGACTTCTCCCAAAACCACTCCTGCGTTGTCTTGGCTGTGTGCTTAGGGTCGTTGTCCTGTTGGAAGGTGAACCTTCCTCCCATTCTGAGGTTCTGGCGCTCTGGAACAGGTTTTCATCAAGGATCTCTCTGTACTTTGCTCCGTTCATCTTTCCCTTGATCCTGACTAGTTTCCCAGGCCCTGCCGCTGAAAAACATCCTCACAGCATGATGCTACCACCACCATGTTTCACTGTAGGGATGGTGCCAGGTTTCCTCCGGGCGTGGCGCTTGGCATTCAGGCCCAAGAGTTCAATCTTGGTTTCATCAGACCAGAGAATCTTGCCTTTTGGCAAACTCCAAGTGGGCTGTCATGTGCCTTTTACTGAAGAGTGGCTTCCATCTGGCCTGATTGGTGGAGTGCTGCAGAGATGGTTGACCTTCTGGAAGGTTCTCCCATCTCCACAGAGGAACTCTGGAGCTCTGTCAGCGTGACCATCGGGTTCTTGGTCACCTCCCTGACTAAAGCCCTTCTCCCCCGATTGCTCAGTTTGGCCGGGTGGCCAGCTCTAGGAAGAGTCTTGGTGGGTCCAAACTTCTTCCATTTAAGAATGATGGAGGCCACTGTGTTCTTGGAGACCTTCAATGCTGCAGAAATGTTTTGGTACTCTTCCCCAGATCTGTGCCTTGACACAATCCTGTCTCGGAGCTCTACGGACAATTCCTTCGACCTCATGGCTTGGTTTTTGCTCTGACATTTACCGTCAACTGTCTCGGAGCTGTATGGACAATTCCTTCGACCTCATGGCTTGGTTTCTGCTCTGACATGCACTGTCAACTGTGGGACCTTATATAGACCAGTGTGTGCCTTTCCAAATCATGTCCAGTCAATTGAATTTAACACAGGTGAACTCCAATCAAGTTGAAGAAACATCTCAAGGATGATCAATGGAAACAGGATGCACCTGAGCTCAATTTCGAGTCTTATAGCAAAGGGTCTGAATACTTATGTAAATACGTTTTTATTTTTTTTTAATGTTTTTTTATACATTTGCAAACATTTCAACAAATCTGTTTTCGCTTTGTCATTATGGGGTATTGTGTGGAGATTGAGGGGAAAAAAGTAATTTAATCAATTTTAAAATAAGGCTGTAACGTAACAGAATGTGGAAAAAGTCAAAGGTTTTGAATGCACTGTACAGGTAGATATGTACACTCACTCACTCACTCACTCATGTACACTTACGTCCATGGTGTCTCACACACACCGACACATAAACAGGCTTTCAGTATCAGTACTGGGAGGTTTCTGGTTATCTCACCTCAACCATACATTTGTCAGTTCCAGTTAACAGCAGAGGAGCAATTAGGTCCACACTCCAAGGTGTCTCGGTCAACCTGTTACCTTTGAACCTCTGGGCCTTGCTTATAGAGATTTGTCAAGCCTGTTGGCATTCATGCCTCAGCTTGGGTACTGTAAGCCATTAGTGATTGCAAAGTGAAGATCCCCATCTCAAATGCCAAAACAAGACAGACCATATCAATCTCAGGCAGCCAGTGTAGATGAAGAGAGGATTATAGGGATCTTTGTCTCCGGCTCAGCCATGTTTTACAGGGAGCATGGAGTGTGTCTATGGGAAAGATGGGTGCAGGGATGGGGAGGGAACAGGAGGAAGGTAACGGAGAGACGGATAGAGAGATGTCAAGGTGAGTGGGAGGGCAGAGACGGACAGAGAGGGGAGAGGAAAAGAAGCAGAGACTAGTAGGAGTGAAGGAGAGAGGGAGCGAGGAGGAAGAGGGAGTGTTGCGTGTTTATGAAGTGTGCAGAGATGGTAGACACGCAGCGGGGAGATTATCTGTCTCAAGCCGAAGGGACGTTGACTGTGGCGTATTGCCACATATCTACCAATCTGTGTTTTTATATACACACACTCACCGCCGACACATACACACGCACTGCCTGAGATTGTTTTTGCCAACTATCTTATCTTAGCTTTGTCTGGAGTCTGGACAGAGAGGAAGTACAGTGGCGTTTGCAGGGTTGTTTTAGGGAGCAAGGTATGGGGTAAGGTGTCCTGAAATGGAACCTATACTTTACTTTGTCTTTTTACTTCAATGTAGACTTTTTGCTCAAATTGGCCCCCCAAACCCACATAGTGAAACAAGTTGTGACTGTGTATTCTACACCATGATGGAGGATGGGATAAATGTTCAATTGAAACCAATTGGGCACAGTACATTTTGTCTTGACAGAATCCACTACACCTCCTAAGTAATGAGTTTGGGAAACAATATAACTGCTCTCCTCAGATTATTATAACTGAAATCTATTGTGAGTCTTTTGTGGAACTATTATGGATCATATGATTCTGTAGGTTAGAGCATGGTGCTAGCAGGGAGGGTAGTGAGTTAAAGATTTCCGCAAGGGCCATAAGAATAGTTCACACCTACTCTCTCAGCCAATTTAGAACATGTCTCAAACTCCCCAGGAGCCAATTAAAGGAGGGCGCTTATTAGTATGGGTGACAATTGTTTTGGGATGTTTTGGAAGCAATGAGGGTTGAGGCTGTGTGTCTGTCTTTCTCTGTCGCTGTCGCTGTCTCTGTGTCTTTGTCTGTGTCTGTCCTGTCTCAAGAGAGGACATGATGATTTAGAACTCCAGGCTCACTTCGTTATGGTTCTCTGACATCTTGGATTCACCTGTGGAAGATGTGCCATGGTTTGTGCTAGATTCATTTAAAGGAGCAAGACCAATTGTCTTCTTTATGGTTGTGAGTGCACATATGGACATTGTAAATAAATTATGTATTTACAATGTAGACCGGTATCTTTACCTGCATGTCTGCGTGTAAATGTGCACTCGTTCAGCATGTATTTAATGTACTGTAGAACATGAACATGTGGTCCTCTGTAGCTCAACTGGTAGAGCACGGCGCTTGTAACGCCAAGGTAGTGGGTTCGATCCCGGGACCACCCATACACAAAAATGTATGCACTCATGACTGTAAGTCGCTTTGGATAAAAGCGTCTGCTAAATGGCATATTATTATTTATTATTATGAATGTCATTTAAGTAACAGCACATGCACAAATTAAGTATCATGAGTAATTGTCATTCATTCACTAAATGCATGCATAAACATCTCCATATCCCTTTAACAAACATCACAACAGCATTAAATATAGGCTTTCTGAGGCAGACTCAAATCCCAGTGATAGTTTTCCCCTAAACCCCTTTAATTCACTACAGGCCATAATCTCTGCTATAGTCTTCTATAGAGATTTACTAAAGCCTGATATATCCTTAGTCGTTTACCAGGAAGTCGACCTAAATCTTGCACATCATCATAATAGCCATAGGCAGTAGGAGTTAGTCATCCATAGACTGATCTAAGGTCAGTTTAGCATTTGATCACTCATTTATTAAGATTAGGATGTGGAAAGGGTAAGCTGATCTTAGATTTGTGCCTAAGGGTAAATTGTAGTTCATAATAGCAATGTAGTTGTGCATTTGATAATGGGAAGGCTTAGTGGGTTGAGTTGCTAAAATGAAGCAATGTGTGAACTGGATTAGTGATTCCCATTATCTCACGTTATGGATTTTGGGGGTTTCTATACCCATGATTTTCTATGTTATCCAGCTATTTTGATGGCGAGGATCTTATGTAAGGCGTACAGCCATTAGCCTGAAAATGATCAAGACAAAGATCCTGTGGAAGTGTTAGGGTTGGCGGACCAAGCACTTGTACAAAGAGCACACACAACACAGTCATAGCTGATGTTTAGAGTGGCCAACTGAACAGAGTTTTGTTTATTCATGTCAGCTGAGTGCTAAGAAAGTAACTGTTATTCAAATAGTCGTTGCTGAAATGTTAATTATGGCAGCGAGTTGGAGTGATGAAAGCTAATGGAATAGAGTTCTTACCGTAGTATGACTCATCTGTGTCATCTGGCCAACAGATGTGGAACTAAAGGAAGTATTGTTTTTCCTGTGGGTTTGCTGCCCATGCACATAGTTGAAGGGGTGAGAGACTTTGGCTAGCCCACATGGTGTACAGGAGCATCGGTTTAATGAGCTATGGAGTTTAAATGTGGCTTATGGTAGCATTCAATGAACTATACGGTGAAACACTGGGGATAATTCGTTTTCATAGGATATAAATAGTTGTGGACCATGAATGTGTGTGTGTGTGTGTGAGCTGTGTACACATACACATTTGGTACACTGGCACGCAGCAACTCTTTTAATACAATACTTTATTATGAGACTTGCTCCAATGTACAGACATGTTATGCATGCCTACCCACACACAAATATTCAAAATATCGAATGATACACACACAATGTCCCTCTTGTGAGTAGTGGTTACATCTGAAACCATTCTCTGAGAATTAGACACACAATTCTCCAAAAGTCACAAAAGCACCCACAGGGACACACACACACACACATACACAGACACACACACACTTAGGCAGCGCCCGTAGACATCTGTAATCCGTTTGATCCAATTAGCACATTCCATCAACAGCCATAGAGGGGGAGGGGGATGGAGGGAGGGAGTGTTGTGTGGGCAACAACCACCTTGAGCAGTTGCTCCCGGCAACACAGAGGCACCCACGCCTACTCTGCCTCAGCGGTGGGTCTTCAATTAGTTCTGGCTGGCTGCTCGCTTGCTCTGTTTCTCTCACACTCCTTCTATCTCTCTCTCTCTCTGCCTCGCTCCCGCTCTGCTCTCCCTCGTTCTCTCTCTCTTTCCCCCTATCTCTTCATCTCTAACTCTCTTCTTCCTCTTCATCTCTATTTCTCTGCACTTTTCCACCCCTCTCTCAATATTCTCTCCTCCTTTCTTTACACTCGCTCTTCCCTCTTTCTTCTCATGACATCTTTGTTCATTCTCTCTGCACATCTTTTCAAAACTCCTCTTGAACTGCAGTGTATGGGAGACAGGTGGCAACAAAAGAGCTTATGAGACCTTGCTTTGTTCATCTCCTTGTCACAGTTTGCCCCATAATTGGGGTTAATTGCTCAATCCTGATTGACATTTTGTTCAAGCCCTTACTGTTGGAATGTGTTTATTTATTTATTTATTACCCCTTTTTCTCCCCAATTTCATGGTATCCAGTTGATAGTTACAGTCTTGTCCCATCGCTGCAACTCCAGTACGGACACGGAGAGGCGAAGATCGGAGGCGTGTGTGCTTTTGAAACACAACCCAACCGAGTCGCACTGCTTCTTGACACAATGCCCGCTTAACCCGGAAGCCATCCGCACCAATGTGTCGGAGGAAACACCGTACACCTGGCGGCCGTGTCAGCGTGCACTGTGCCCGGCCCGCCACAGGAGTCGCTAGTGCGCGATGGGACAAGAACATCCCCTGCCGGCCAAACCCTCCCCTAACCTGGACGACGCTGGGCCAATTGTGCGCCGCCCCATGGGTCTCCCGGTCGCGGCCGGCTGCGACAGAGCCTGGACTCGAACCAGGATCTCTAGTGGCACAGCTAGCACTGCGATACAGTCCAGAACAGAAACATGGATATACATGGATCACTGCTGTAATGGGAAAAACACCAGAACAGAAACATGGATATACATGGATCACTGCTGTAATGGGACTATAACACCAGAACAGAAACATGGATATACATGGATCACTGCTGTAATGGGAAAAACACCAGAACAGAAACATGGATATACATGGATCACTGCTGTAATGGGACTATAACACCAGAACAGAAACATGGATATACATGGATCACTGCTGTAATGGGACTATAACACCAGAACAGAAACATGGATATACATGGATCACTGCTGTAATGGGACTATAACACCAGAACAGAAACATGGATATACATGGATCACTGCTGTAATGGGACTATAACACCAGAACAGAAACATGGATATACATGGATCACTGCTGTAATGGGACTATAACACCAGAACAGAAACATGGATATACATGGATCACTGCTGTAATGGGACTATAACACCAGAACAGAAACATGGATATACATGGATCACTGCTGTAATGGGACTATAACACCAGAACAGAAACATGGATATACATGGATCACTGCTGTAATGGGAAAAACACCAGAACAGAAACATGGATATACATGGATCACTGCTGTAATGGGACTATAACACCAGACCAGAAACATGGATATACATGGATCACTGCTGTAATGGGACTATAACACCAGAACAGAAACATGGATATACATGGATCACTGCTGTAATGGGACTATAACACCAGAACAGAAACATGGATATACATGGATCACTGCTGTAATGGGACTATAACACCAGAACAGAAACATGGATATACATGGATCACTGCTGTAATGGGACTATAACACCAGAACAGAAACATGGATATACATGGATCACTGCTGTAATGGGACTATAACACCAGAACAGAAACATGGATATACATGGATCACTGCTGTAATGGGACTATAACACCAGAACAGAAACATGGATATACATGGATCACTGCTGTAATGGGACTATAACACCAGAACAGAAACATGGATATACATGGATCACTGCTGTAATGGGACTATAACACCAGAACACCAGAACACCAAATAACACCAAATAACAGAAAAGTGCTGTGTGCATATGTATTCACGCCCTTTGCAATGAAGCCCCTAAATAAGATCTGGTGCAACCAATTACCTTCAGAAGTTACCTAATTAGTTAAATAAAGTGTCACATGATCTGTCACAAGATCTCAGTATATATACACCTGTTCTGAAAGGCCCAAGAGTCTGCAACACCACTAAGCAAGGGGCACCACCAAGCAAGCGGCACCATGAAGACCAAGGAGCTCTCAAAACAGGTCAGGGACAACGTTGTGGAGAAGTACAGATCAGGGTTGGGTTATCAAAAAATATCTGAAACTTTGAACATCCCACGGAGCACCATTAAATCCATTATTAAAAAATTGAAAGAATATGGCACCACAACAAAACTGCCAAGAGAGGGCCGCCCACCAAAACCCACAGACCAGGCAAGGAGGGCATTAACCACAGGCAACAAAGTGACCAAAGATAAACCTAAGGAGCTGCAAAGCTCCACAGCGGAGATTGGAGTATCTGTCCATAGGACCATTTTAAGCCGTACACTCCACAGAGCTGGGCTTTACGGAAGAGTGGGCAGAAAAAAAGTAATTGCTTTAAGAAAGAAAATAGCAAACATAAATTCTTGTGCCTCCGGCTCTGTTTGTAGCCGTTCATTCTGTGGACTTTATTAAAGTATTTTGGACTACTTCTGCATCCTGCATCTGATTTCCACACCACCCCTACGCCAGCTCTGACAGAACTACACACCACTCATGGAATCAGCAGGAGCAGCAGCAGCGACCGAGTCATGGGAGGAGCGCGTCCACGGACAGGATGACAGGATAGCCCAGATCACCAACGCTCTTCAGGGAGTAATGAATACCCTGCATCGCCTGGAGACCAGTTGGGCACCCACGCCTCCTCCCACATTACCACCAGCACCGGTCAGTCCCTTTGTCCACGCTCCGGAACCCAGTGGGATTCGGCTCTCGCTCCCGAGGGCGTATGATGGTACCACTGCCGGGTGTCAAGGTTTCCTCCTACAAGTTGAACTCTACCTCGCCACCGTACACCCGGTGCCCTCGGGACACGAGAGCGTTTCTGCCCTCATCTCCTGTCTCACCGGCAAGGCGTTGGAGTGGGCCAACGCCGAATGGAGGAGAATAGACCCCGCGACGATCACCTATGCAGAGTTCTCCCGTCGCTTCAGGGCTGTATTCGACCATCCACCTGAGGGGAAGGCGGCGGGAGAACGTCTATTCTACCTCCGACAGGGGAAGAGGAGCGCCCAGGAGTTTGCACTGGAGTTCCAGACTCTAGCGGCAGACGCAGGGTGGAATGAGCGGGCCCTCATAGACCACTTCCGCTGCAGCCTACGGGAGGGCGTCCGTCGTGAGTTGGCCTGCAGGGACACCACCCTCACGTTTGACCAGTTGGTGGATATGGCCATTCGCCTAGACACTCTGCTGGCCACCCGCGGACGTCCTGAGTGGGGGTCGTCCATTCCACCCTCCAGCACCTCCGAGCCTAGTCCTATGGAGCTCGGGGGTGCTGGCGCTAGAGAGTAGAGGAGAAGGAGCCCCAGGGGGGACCAACCCCTGTACCAACTGTGGCCGTGGAGGACACACTGCGGCCAGGTGCTGGGGGGGTCTCCTAGGGGACGAGACGGCAGGCCACGCACTGGGGAGTCCTTCCAGGTGAGTAGGCGCCCCACTTACCCAGAGCTCTCTGTTGTGCACCTAACCATACCTGTTTGCTTCCCACAGGTTGCACCTCGTTCCCAGCATAAGGCGCTAGTAGATTCAGGCGCAGCTGGGAATTTTATAGATCGGAGATTTTGTGCAGAGTTAGGGATTCCCCTCCTTCCTGTCAACAATCCTTTCCCTGTACATGCTCTAGATAACCGTCCGTTGGGATCGGGGTTGATTAGGGAGGTCACAGCTCCACTTAGGATGGTGGCGCAGGAGGGTCATGGACAGAACTACACCCGCCCACCCGACTAGAATCACCACTCTCGACGGGTCTGACCTAGAGTATGTGGACAACTACAAATATCTAGGTGTCTGGTTAGACAGTAAACTCAACTTCCAGACTCACATAAAGAATCTCCAATCCAAAGTCAAATCTAGAATCGGCTTCCTATTTCGCAACAAAGCCTCCTTCACTCATGCTGCCAAACATGCCCTCGTAAAACTGACTATCCTACCGATCCTTGACTTCGGCGATGTCATTTACAAAATAGCCTCCAACACTCTACTCAGCAAATTGGATGTAGTCTATCACAGTGCCATCCGTTTTGTCTCCAAAGCCCCATACACTACCCACCACTGTGACCTGTACGCTCTTGTTGGCTGGTCCTCACTACATGTTCGTCGTCAAACCCACTGGCTCCAGGCCATCTATAAATCACTGCTAGGCAAATCCCCGCCTTATCTTAGCTCATTGGTCACCATAGCAGCACCCACCCGTAGTCTGCGCTCCAGCAGGTATATCTCACTGGTCATTCCCAAAGCCAACACCTCCTTTGGCCGCCATTCCTTCCAGTTCTCTGCTGCCAATGACTGGAACGAATTGCAAAAATCTCTGAAGCTGGAGACTCTTATCTCCCTCAATAACTTTAAGCATCAGTTGTCAGAGCACCTTACCGATCACTGCACCTGTACACAGCCCATCTGAAATTAGCCCACCAAACTACCTCATCCCTATATTGTTATTTATTTTGCTCTTTTGCACCCCAGTATCTCTATTTGCACATCATCTCTTGCACATCTAGCATTCCAGTGTTAATACTATTGTAATTATTCTGCACTATAGCCTATTTATTGCCTTACCTCCATAACTTGCTACATTTGCACACACTGTATATATATTTTCTGTTGTATTTCTGACTCTATGTTTTTTTTTTACCCATATGTAACTCTGTGTTGTTTTTATTGCACTACTTGCTTTATCTTGGCCAGGTCGCAGTTGTAAATGAGAACCTGTTCTCAACTGGCTTACCTGGTTAAATAAAGGTGAAATAAAAAAATAAAAAAAATAACTGGTTGTGCCACCTTTAGCTGCAATGACTCAACCAAATGCTTCCTGTAGTTGTTGATCAGTCTCTCACGTCACTGTGGAGGAATTTTGGCCCACTCTTCCATGCAGAACTGCTTTAACTCAGTGACGTGTGGGTTTTCAAGTATGAACTGCTTGTTTCAAGTCCTGCCACAACATCTCAATTGGGATTAGGTCTGGACTTTGACTAGGCCATTCCAAAACTTCCAATTTGTTGCTTTTTAGCAATTTTCATGTAGACTTGATTGTGTGTTTTGGATCATTGTCTTGCTGCATGACCCAGCTGCGCTTCAGCTTCAGCTCACAAACGGATGGTCTGACATTCTCCTGTAGAATTCTCTGATACAGAGCAGAATTCATGGTTCCTTCTATTAAGGCAAGTCGTCCAGGTCCTGAGGCAGCAAAGCATCCCCAAACCATCACACCACCACCACCATGCTTGACCTTTGGTATGATGTTCTTACTGTGGAATGCAGTGTTTGGTTTACGCCAGGCATAATGGGACCCATCTCGTCCAAAAGGTTTACTCAAGTTTGCCAAAAAGGATGATCATCAAGACTCTTGGAAGAGCGTTCTATGGACAGATTATTCAAAAGTATAACTTTTTGGACGACATGGTTCCAGTAATGCCTGGCGAAAACCAAACTCTGCATTCCACAGTTTTTTCACACAGGGGAATTGGGTGTTGCATAACTTTGTTTATGAAATAAATGAAATAAATATGTAATTGTTGTGTTATTTGTTCACTTATGTTCCCTTTATCTAATATTAGGTTTGGTTGAAAATCTGATAACATTCAGTATCACAAATATGTAAAAGTAGAGAAAATTAGAAAGGGGCAAATACTTTTTCATAGCACTGTATACTGAGATCATTTGACAGATCATGTGACACTTAGATTGCACACAGCTGGACTTTACTTAACTAATTATATGACTTCTGAAGGTAATTGGTTGCATCTTATTCAGGGGCTTCATAAGAAAAGGGGGTGAATACATATGCACGCACCACTTTTCCGTTATTTATTTTTTTAATTTCACTTCACCAATTTTGTGTATGTCCATTACATGAAATCCAAATAAAAATCCATTTAAATTACAGGTTGTAATGCAACAAAATAGGAAAAACCCCAAGGGGGATGAATACTTTTGCAAGGCACTGTACATTAATGCTCTTTCTTTCCTGGGTATTCCTGAGAGGAGCATTTGTTATTACACTGTCACTGTTTGTACGGAATTCAAGGATTTGGCTCCATGGCATACAAGGTTTTGAGAATTGATGTGTCTCAGTAGCAAAATGTAAATTGTCCTTCTCCTGCTGGTTGTCTGATTACACAACATCATCATAAAATGTTACGTGATTGACATCCAGCTTGTATCATTTAGCCATCTAGCCGTTACACATACTACAGCGTTCTTTTACTCTCAATTTCAAATCTTCTGACAGAATAAAACTGTCTTCATTAAATCAAACACTGAAGGTTATTCCAGGACCAAGGTGCCAGAAAATGTTCAAGCCTTTTACCAAGTCCTGCTCTGACTCTTGGTACCTGGAGTAGAATATTTGATTGAGAACAGAATTAATACAGTAAAAGCCACAATAACATTCTCCTTCCCACCCTAATGCCATGATTAACTCTGCTGCATGAAGAGCCAACACTGTGTTACGTACAGCTGGCTGCCCTGACTTACAACTGAAACTGAAGCACCAGACATTTTGTCATGGGAACATTCATATGAGCAAAATGAATACATGAACTCCGCTGGCCAAACTTAGCATTCAGATTGTTTAATGGGAGGGAAAATAAACAAAGACATTCCTTTTGCAGCATTCACACAAATAGGCATTGTGGGAACTCTCAGACGAGTGGAGCAACAGTGGAGCTGACTAGCGACAGCAAACACAGCACTTTACTGCTGGTCCCCAGGAGACAAGTGCATGTCTTTACAGTGAGCTGCCCACTGATCATTCGTTTGGGATGCCCTTCTGGTGCAGTTGGCTAAAGAGCGTCCATATATGAGCTAAGCTATGTTTCAACCCCAGTGCTCAGGGTTGAGCAGCATGTCATGTTCCTTTCCTGTAGAGCTGTCTCCCCCCAACACCACTACGGCCCCCAACACCTTACGACCCTGACACTTGGTTTAAAGGTCATAGATTATGTTGGGATGTGTTAGCAAAGCAGCACTGAGGCATGAGGTACACCTAATTAGTATGCTATAAACACACACACACACACACACACATGCATAGATGCACATGCACACACACACCTTTCTGCATTATCTGCTGCTGGTTTGCATGAGAACAGCCCAGCCTGTGATCTTGCTTGATAAGTTCTTGGAGAGGGTATTTAAAATGGATAACACAAATTTAGAAAAACACAGAGAGAGAATGTAATCACCACCTAAATCTGCCATCTAATTTACATTTTACATTTTAGTCATTTAGCAGACGCTCTTATCCAGAGAGACTTACAGTTAGTAAGTGCATAAATTTTTCATACTTATGGGGAAATGGAACAACTGCTTGGTGACATTTACTGTACATTCAAATGAGGACAAACCTCTGATGAGGAGCTGATATTCCTTTAACTCGACATTAAGTAAAATTAGCATTTAGAAAAATCAATAGTAGTTTGATTAAAGTCAGGGTGTTAAATGTCATTATAGTTATACATGGCTACATATAATTGTACAGCAATGCACAATTACAGGCAACTTTTTGTATTGCGAAAGCAGCATGTTTTGTTAACTTTTCCCAATATTAATGAACGCAGAAAAGCAACTGCTCACAGATAAAATATTATATTCTATTCCCTCAAACAATTTATATTGAAAGACACTGCAGGGCAGCCGAAGCTTCCATTGATCTATGCACATTCTGCTGAAGCGTGAATATTTGAGTGATCTGTGAGTATTGAGCCTCCGATAAGGAATTTATGATGGAGGCCATGCTACTCAATCTGCACACCAATGAAAGAGAATGGTGAGACAGAGACAGGGAGAGAAAGAGACATGGAGGAGAGAGAGAGAGAGAGAGAGAGAGAGAGAGAGAGAGAAGTGAGAGAGAGAGAGAGAGAGAGAGAGGGAGAGAGGGAGAAAGAGGGGAGAGAAAATGATATAGAGAGGAAATGGAGAGAGTGAGAGACGGGGAGAAAGAGTCAGGGAGAGGGCAATAGAAGGGAAAAGAAGAGAGATATATGGGGAACTCTGGCATCAGTGTGTATTCCACTACTCCCACAGTGGGCCAGGCTTTGGAGTGCTGTAATAAGGAGCTGTGAAATTGGAAGATGGAGGGTTGCTTTACCCTGCTGCGTAACACTCAAGCTTGATGTACATATACAGCTACAAGACACAATGGCCTAATGGCCTACATGGGACCATCACTAACAGGCTAGGGGTAGATAATAATAATATAATAATAATATGCCATTTAGCAGACGCTTTTATCCAAAGCGACTTACAATCATGCGTGCATACATTTTTTGTGTATGGGTGGTCCCGGGGATCGAACCCACTACCTTGGCGTTACAAGCGCCGTGCTCTACCAGCTGAGCTAAAAAAGTCACATATCGGTTACTATTGATTGCTATACTGTATTTAGCTCCTCACAGCAAAATCTGTTCAATCTGGAAAGGGATGTGGGTAATGTGACACATTTGGGTATACAGTGTGTCACGTTTGGAACCACACATAGTGTAGTTTCCAATTTTCCTAAAAGTAACTCTCACACAGGCCTGTGAGAGAGAGAGGCTCATGCTGTGGGAGATGAATGTAGCTCTGTGTGCCCTCTGCAGCACCCAGAACACAGTGGAACAGGGAACTGGTGCTGCATGCAGAATACCTCTCTTCCTCTCTCTCTCACACACACACACAGACACACAGACACAGAGAGACAGTTTCCCATCCTGCAGCAGGCTCCCTTTCCTCTCCCCGCAGCAGGGGCCATTTTCGGCTTACTGCTCTCGTCGGCAGCGGGGACCTGTAGGGGGCCCCCCACTAGGATGTTGCCTGAGTAACTGTTCAGAGTGAAGACACCCACGCTTTGTTACAAGTAAAAAGCTTGTGTGTCTGTGGGCGGACAACCAAGAACTGCAGCCATATTCTGGAGGAGCGGAGAGATCGGAGATGGACTCATATTCATGACCTAACCAATCAAAGCCAGTCAAGGCACCAGCTTGGGGACCCCAGCATGACACACCCATATGGACTCAATGAGCCCACAAGTACAACAGACTTTTTCAGTATTTACTGATATCACCATCATCTGTAAACTGGAGGTCAGAGGACATATCGCCCACATGAGTCAGATGATGAGATCCTGTTGCTGTGTAGCTCACTGAGCCAATGTGGATACTGGGAGATGAGTGATGATATACAGTATGATAAAGGGTAATGATAACAAGGTGTTGAAGAGCACTGCAGGAGGAAGAGTGAGAGTAGATCTCTCTCGCTCTGCTCTGGAATGGGCTGTGTGCGGGCTGGCGTCTCTCCTTATCTCTCTCGCTCTCTCGCACAGATGATGCAGCACCATTGAAACATGTGCAGATATCTGCAGCCAGTGGTGTAAAGTACTTAAGTAAAAATAATTTAAAGTACTACTTAAGTCGTTTTTTGGGGTATCTGTACTTTACTTTACTACTTATTTTCTTGACAACTTTTACTTTTTCTTCACTACATTCCTAAAGAAAATTATGTACTTTTTTACTCCATACATTTTCCCTGACACCCAAAAGTACTCGTTACATTTGGAATGCTTAGCAGGAAAGGAAAATGGTCCAATTCACGCACTTATCAATTGAACATCCCTGCTGTACTCACTAAACACAAATTATTTGTATGTAAATAATGTCTGAGTGTTGGAGTGTACCCCTGGCTATCCAGAAAAAATATATACACTACCGTTCAAAAGTTTGGGGTCACTTAGAAATGTCCTTATTTTTTGAAAGAAAAGCCATCTTTTTGTCCATTAAAATAACATCAAATTGATCAGAAATACAGTGTAGACATTGTTAATGCTGTAAATTGTAGCTGGAAACAGCTGATTTTTAATGGACCATCTACATAGGCGTACAGAGGCCCATTATCAGCAACCATCAGTCCTGTGTTCCAATGGCACGTTATGTTTGCTAATCCAAATGTATCATTTTAAAAGGCTAATTGATCATTAGAAAACACTTTTGCAATTATGTTAGCACAGCTGAAAACGGTTGTGCTGATTAAAGAAGCAATAAAACTGGCCTTCTTGAGACTAGTTGAGTATCTGGAGCATCAGCAATTGTGGGTTCGATTACAGGATCAAAATGGCCAGAAACAAATAACTTCCATTCCTCTCCTCTCCGCTATGTTCTCCTCCTCTTCATCTCCAACACTCTCCTTCCCCAAAGTCAACCGAGGGGTACAACAGGGCTTGTGTCAGCTTGTAAAACCTGTCTCACTAAAGTAAACAGCTCTATTAATGTAAATAACATAGTTAGAATACATCCCTACATACAATATGAGTGATTTACACTTTTATGCTGTGTTGATCCAGTACACTGTTGCTATGGTGATTGCAAGAGGTGGCCAGTCCACTGGCAAGTTGTGCAGAGCTCTTTCTGAAGTGTGAAGGGAAGTGATTTGCTGGTCTGACTACACATACTGGTAATTGGGCCTCGCCAATAGTTTAATGAGGTATCGTAGCTAGAAAGATGTCTCACAAAAATAGGGGCAATTCTATGTCAGGCAATATTTGATATCATTACTCTTAAGCAGAGCATATGGTGAATCTCCATTACAAGGACAATGGGGCTGAAGATACATGTTAATTGGTGCTAAAAGTTGGCTTAAATATCACTGAATGAAGAGTTACTAACGTTGATCATCCCATTTCATTCCTATAATGTTTTCAAATCAAATCAAATCAAAATGTATTTGTCACATGCGCGAATACCTACAGTGAAATGCTTACAAGCCATTAACCAACAAAGCAGTTTTAAGAAAAATAAGTGTTAAGTAACGAATAGATAAGTAAAAAAATAAAATAAAATAAATAATAATAATAATAATTAAAAGAGCAGCAGTAAAATAACAGTAGCGAGGCTATATACAGGGAGTACCGGTACAGAGTCAATGTGCGGGGGCACAGGTTAGTCGAGGTAATTGAGGTAAAATGTACATGTAGGTAGAGTTAAAGTGACTATGCATAGATAATAACAGAGAGTAGCAGCAGCGTAAAAGAGGGGGGACACACACAATGCAAATAGTCCGGGTAGCCATTTGATTAGCAGTTCAGGAGTCTTATGGCTTGGGGGTAGAAACTGTTAAGAAGCTTCTTGGCGCTCCGGTACCGCTTGCCGTGCGGTAGCAGAGAGAACAGTCTATGACTAGGGTGGCTTGAGTCTTTGACAATTTTTAGGGCCTTCCTCTGACACAGCCTGGTATAGAGGTCATGGATGGCAGGAAGCTTGGCCCCAGTGATGTACTGGGCCATACGCACTGCCCTCTGTAGTGCCTTGGGGTCGGAGGCCGAGCAGTTGCCATACCAGGCAGTGATGCAACCAGTCAGGATGCTCTCGATGGTGCAGCTGTATAACTTTTTGAGGATCTGAGAACCAATGCCAAATATTTATCCTGAGGGGGAATAGGCTTTGTCGTGCCCTCTTCACGACTGTCTTGGTGTGTTTGTTGGTGATGTGGACACCAAGGAACTTGAAGCTCTCAACCTGCTCCACTACAGCCCCGTCGATGAAAATGGGGGCGTGCTCGATCCACCTTTTTATGTAGTCCACAATCATCTCCTTTGTCTTGATTTTATCACGTGGAGGGAGAGGTTGCTATCCTGGCACCACCACGGCCAGTTCTCTGACCTCCTCCCCATAGGCTGTCTCATCGTTGTCGGTGATCAGGCCTACCACTGTTGTGTCGTCGGCAAACTTAATGGTGTTGGAGTCGTGCCTGGCCATGCAGTCGTGGGTGAACAGGGGCCCCCCATGTTGAGGATCAGCATGGCAGATGTGTTGTTACCTACCCTTACCACCTGGGGGCCGCTCGTCAGGATGTCCAGGATCCAGTTGCAGAGGGAGGTGTTTAGTCCCAGGGTCCTTAGCTTAATGATGAGCTTTGAGGGCACTATGGTGTTGAAAGCTGAGCTGTAGTCAATGAATAGCATTCTCACATAGGTGTTCCTTTTATCCAGGTGGGAAAGGGCAGTGTGGAGTGCAATAGAGATTGCATCATCTGTGGATCTGTTGGGGTGGTATGCAAATTGGAGTGGGTCTAGGGTTTCTGGGATAATGGTGTTGATGTGAGCCATGACCAGCCTTTCAAAGCATTTCATGGCTACAGACGTGAGTGCTACGGGTCGGTAGTCATTTAGGCAGGATACCTTAGTGTTCTTGGGCAAAGGGACTATGGTGGTCTGCTTGAAACATGTTGGTAGTACAGACAGTCAGGGACAGGTTGAAAATGTCAGTGAAGACACTTCCCAGTTGGTCAGCGCATGCTCGGAGTAAACGTCCTGGTAATCCGTCTGGCCCTGCGGCCTTGTGAATGTTGACCTGTTTAAAGGTCTTACTCACATCGGCTACGAAGAGCGTGATCACACAGTCGTCCGGAACAGCTGATGCTCTCATGTATGCTTCAGTGTTGCTTGCCTCGATGCGAGCATAGAAGTAATTTAGCTTGTCTGGTAGGCTCGTGTCACTGGGCATTTTGCGGCTGTACTTCCCTTTGTAGTCTGTAATAGTTTGCAAGCCCTGCCACATCCGGCGAGCATCGGAGCTGGTGTAGTACGATTCAATCTTAGTCCTGTATTGACGCTTTGCCTGTTTGATCGTTCGTCGGAGGGCATAGCGGGATTTCTTATAAGCGTCCGGGTTAGAGTCCCGCTCCTTGAAAGCGGCAGCTCTACCCTTTAGCTCAGTGCGGATGTTGCCTGTAATCCATGGCTTCTGGTTGGGGTATGTACGTACAGTCACTGTGGGGACGGCGTCATCAATGCACTTATTGATGAAGCCAGTGACTGATGTGGTGTACTCCTCAATGCCATCGGAAGAATCCCGGAACATATTCCAGTCTGTGCTAGCAAAACAGTCCTGTAGCTTAGCATCTGCGTCATCTGACCACTTCCTTATACATTTACATTTACGTCATTTAGCAGACGCTCTTATCCAGAGTGACTTACAAATTGTTTTTTATTAACCGAGTCACTGGTGCTTCCTGCTTTAGTTTTTGCTCATAAGCAGGAATCAGGAGGATAGAATTATGGTCAGATTTGCCAAATGGAGGGCGAGGGAGAGCTTTGTACGTGTCTCTGTGTGTGGAGTAAAGATGGTCTAGAATCTTTTTTTCCTCTGGTTGCACATTTAACATACCGGTAGAGATTAGGTAAAACGGAATTAAGTTTCCAAGCATTAAAGTTCCCGGCCACTAGGAGCGCCGCCTCTGGTTGAGCGTTTTCCTGTTTGCTTATGGCCTTATACAGCTCATTGAGTGTGGTCTTAGCGCCAGCATCGGTTTGTGGTGGTAAATAGACAGCTATGAAAAATATAGATGAAAACTCTCTTGGTAAATAGTGTGGTCTACAGCTTATCATGAGATACTCTACCTCAGGCGAGCAAAACCTCGAGACTTCCTTAATATTAGATTTCGTGCACCAGCTGTTGTTTACAAATATACACAGACCGCCACCCCTTGTCTTACCGGAGGCCGCTGTTCTATCTTTCCCGATGCAGCATAAACCCCGCCAGCTGTATGTTATCCATGTCGTCATTCAGCCACGACTCGGTGAACATAAGATATTGCAGTTTTTGATGTCATGTTGGTAGGATATTTGTGATCGTAGCTCGTCTATTTTGTTATCTAATGATTGTACGTTGGCTAATAGGAATAATAGGCAGATTACCCACTCGCCGTCGGATCCTTACAAGGCACCCCGACCTACGTCCCCGATATCTCTGTCTCTTTCTCCTGTGAATGACAGGGATTTGGACCTTGTCGGGTGTCTGAAGTAAATCGCCTTGGCGTCCGCCTCGTTAAAGAAAAAAATCTTCATCCAGTACGAGGTGAGTAATCGCTGTCCTGATATCCAGAAGCTCTTTTCGGTCATAAGAGACGGTGACAGAAACATTATGTACAAAATAAGTTACAAATAATGCGAAATAACACACACAATAGCACAATAGCTATTTTGTTTAGGAGCCCGTAAAACAGCAGCCATCTCCTCCGGTGCCATTTCATCAAATTAACGGAATATCTTTCAACAGTTTGCTTAATTTTTTTTTATACGTTTGTTCAAGCCCAACAGGTTTCTTGTCTCCTTGTAACAAAACATTTTGGGTGGAGGTCTGGAAGAAGGGGTTTCCACAAATGTTGTTTGTCTAAGAAATGGGCCTATGGTAAATATGCCTACAGTAAATATGCCTACGGTAAATGTGCCTAAGGTAAATGTGCCTACAAGACATTTGACTGTAGAGCATAACAAAGACATATACTTAATCAATTACCTTGCTCTGTTTGCGTACTATGCATGATACTCTATACCAGGTGGTGTCAGAAGAAGGCCCTAAAAATGTTAAAAGACTCCAGCCACCCAAGTCATAGACTGTTCTCTCTGCTACCGCATGGCAGCGGTACCCATGCACCATGTCTGGAACCAACAGGACCCTAAACAGCTTCTACCCCCAAGCCATAAAACTGCTAAATTAAACAGTAGCTACCGGACTATCTGCACTGACCCTTATTTGCACTCTTTTGACTTACCAGATCTGCTGCTGCTATTGTTTATTATCTATCCTGTTGCCTTGTCACTTTACCCCTACCTATATATACACATATCTACCTCAATTACCTCGTACCCCTGCACATCGACTTGGTACTGGTACCCTTTGTATATAGCCATGTTATCATTACTCACTGTGTATTTATTTCTCGTGTTATTATTTTTTCCAATTATTTTTCTATTTTTCTCTCTGCATTGTTGGGAAGGGCCCATAAGTAAGCATTTCACTGTTAGTTTACACCCGTTGTTTACGAAGCATGTGACAAATAAAATGTGATTACTACTATACAATATTATATATTTTCCCTGAGGCCAAGGTAATTCACTGCTCTACCAGCAGGTGGTGCTCGTTTTAAGGGATAGGGACAGGGAGCAGCCAGGGTGAGGAGGGACATTTACATTTACATTTTAGTCATTTAGCAGACGCTCTTATCCAGAGCGACTTACAGAAGCAATTAGGGTTAAGTGACAAGATGGAGCTCCATCAAGTGCATCAAGGCAAGGCAGGCTATATTTAGAATGAGTGCAATTCCAGAAAGCTTCTGTTCATCTTGAGGGGAGACTATGAAGAAACTTGACTTATTGAATCATTTATCAGTGTTGCGGATCTATCTCTCTTCCATCATAACTTACTCCACCCTCTACAATACTATCACCTTCAGATGAAAGCAATGACCAACTGATAGATTAATTATTAATGACTAATTATTACACCCTGAAACTGTGTATAATGTGTTAGAAATGTGTGAGTGTAGGACCAGTAAAGGCTATGGCATTGAGCCACTATTTAGCAATGTGAGTAAGAGTTAGGCCAGACAACAAAGACAACTGAGAAACTAAGATAAAGAGGCCTCCCAATTTAGGGAGGGGAGAAACTGTTATGAAAACATGGTGCAGAATATTGTGAGAACGGCAATAACTGAGTAAAGCAGGGAGTAGGATATGTGTGTGTGTGTGTGTATGTATGTGTGTATGCATGTGTGTATATGTGTGTGTGTGTGTGTGAACTGAAGGTCAGTAGAGCAGTTTTAGAGTGGAAAACTACAGCCCACCTACAGAGGGGAGGGATTTATTTTTGTATGACGTATGAGTATAAAAGATGGACTCTGAAATTGTGATGGCAGAATTCTCAATGAATAAATATCTCTGACTATGCAGACCGGGACTCTGGCCGTTACTTAAATCCCAAAAGACTTACAACCTTTTGGGAGACGCACAGAGACACTAAAATAGTTTGTTAAATAATTCACATAACAGCTTGGTCCTTCTGAGCCGGACTCCAATACCCTGTTTCTGTCATTCCAGGTAACTCTGAAAACCGTCGACGGGCGAATGATACATTCGTAAATAGAAAGTCCTGCCCTTTGACATTAAGGGTTAAAACAGGCCAGAGGACACCTGATTAATGACAGAGACGGTGACGGAATCCAAACCTACATTGAATCTCGGCTGCAAGGATAAGGTCAGTAGTCTTTATTCATTACTTGGTGAAATTGATTTGAGAACTTGCTAAAATATTGAAAAGTAGCAAATTGATCAAAGCGTAGCCATTTTAAGTGAAATGTAGAGGACTGTCAGGAATTATCAAGATTACATTGTGAGGATAGACTCCTCCGTAGAGTAGGAGATAATTTTGGGGGGACTAGTCAACCTGTTGGTGGGTCCGTAATGATTCACGGTAATAGGCCATTACCAAAAGAAACTACCCGGTGTTGAAATAGAAGGAACTATTAAAAGTACACCTATGGGATGGAACCTGTAAGAGATTATTGAACAGTCAACAAATAATCTGGGTTAAACAAATACAAAAAAGTACACCAGAAGGAATTAAAATAGCATGTGTGAGAAATAGAATATTAGTAAAGTCAAAAGTCACAAACAACTGTAGATTTTGCTGTAACTCTATCCGTTCTGGAGCCTTATAAACTCCAGGTTACCGATATAACACCAATAATCATGTAAGGTTGTATACGTGTGAGACCTAATGTTTGCTCAAAAGTCACATCCTATGAATAATTCCAGGTGGTTGTATAGAGGAGGAGAACCCATTCCTGTTGTATGAGACTGTCAGGAATTATCAAGATTACATTGTGGGGATAAAATCCTCCGTAAAGTATGAGATAATTCTGGGGGACTAGTCAAGATTACATATACAGGAAGGGGGTGATTCAAGGTGTTGTTGTGTGAAGCTATTTTGAATTACTTGTTAAATTGACTTGTTATATAGAAGAGGTGGCTAAGGGATTTTTAACAGTACCAACCATGGTGGGCAAATCCTCACAAGAGGTCCCAGAATTTACTGGGGACGGAAATACTTGATGTAATTAAAATGGAATCCAGGGATAGAAGAAATCTCCATTATGTAACCAGGTGGAGGGAGAGGTATGGTTTTGAGGGACGTCTAGACGCAGATAAACTCGAATCCATGCTTAAACAGATACATAAGGTGTGTAAAGGAGAAATAAGCAGTGGAGAGAGAGAGTAGGAGGGGGCCAGTACCCACTGATAGCCCTACCTAATCTATTGGCGGGGAATAAAGGGGCCCCAGCAACCTTAGATGTATACAGTAATAATAATAATATGCCATTTAGCAGACAGGCCATGAACACAGAGGGCGTGGCCAGAGCGGTAGAAGGAATGACCCACCCCAAAACAGGAATAGTAAGGTTTGGGCTGCCGTTAGAGGGCAGTGGGTTTCAGGGATGCCCATAGGACACTTTTGCCATGGGCGATTACGGAGAGTATGTTGGGAAAATAACTGAATTGTGTAATAGCCTCAGAGAGACATGCAATCCATCATGAGCAGAATAACAGACAGGACAGAGCCAAGAAAGAAGAGGAAGATGCAGAGTAACTAATTGCCACTCTGGGAGAGATGGCGGGTAGAACTAGAAACTTAGGAGAGAGAGGAGATAAGGCAGGAAAGAGTGAAGGCCACGGGGGGGAATAGGGGCTTTAACTGTAACAAGGGAGGGCACTTCGCCAAAGAATGTGAGGCCCTGTGTAAATACTGTGGCAAGATAGGCCATAACTTTTCCCGATGCAAACATAAAGGAGAGGGCAAGAAGGGAAACCGGGGAGAGAAAAGAGAGAAAAGAGAGAAGAGAGAGAAGTCCATCCCCCAGCTTTGAGCGTGAGGAAGAGGAAGATAAGGCGTGACTAGTCCTTGAGGGAGAAATAGTAGACTCTAGTGGGGGGAAGACTAAGGAACCCTTTGATCCAAATTGTGAGGTGTTTGAATTGGCTACTATTGACTTAGCACTTCAACAGGAACATAAACCTTATTTGACATTGACAGTAATGGGTATGAAAATTAAATTCCTTTGTGATACGGGAGCCTGCAGGACATCAATCTGTGCAACAGACAAGCCAGATGGAGTCAGGATTGATGAGGAGAAAATCATAGTGCGATCTGCCTCTGGTCATCAATTTATTGAAAGGTTATCAGCCCCAATAACCTAAAACATGACCAATCAGGATGAGAGGCAACCATACCCATCCTGATATCTAAGCTGTGTCGGGTAAATTTACTAGGACGTGATGTAATGACTAAATTGAATGTGGCTGTCATTTCCGCTGAGAGGGGAATGAAAGTACACATAGTCAGAGACAATATGGTGGTCTGTGGGGAAGAGGAGCCATGTTATTGGTGTAGGCAATATTTGTTAAGGGGGAATAATTGATATTCCCCGAACCTTGATGGAACTTGCTGATGATGTAGTACCAGGCCCCACTAAAATGTCCCCCGATGACCTACACTGTACTCTCTGGTATAACAAACACCCAGGTCCAGATGCAATATATGAGGAAGCATTATTTAAAACCACAGAAAGAACTATAGCCTTGAAATGGTTTCACTATGACAACACCCACGCAGTAGTGGAGGTGGAACTAGGGCCCCAAAGTCAGAGACTGTTCAGGGAAATATGGAGCCCACATGTGTCCCTAGCAAAGGAGCCAGCAGAGGACTGGAAAGACATGGGCCAGTGGGTATCCAAGGGTAAGAGGATCACTGATTGGGTCAATATTGTGAGTGGCGATCAACACAGCCCATCCACAGATAGTACATTTAGATGAGAATAGCAGATGCTGAGGAGAGGAATACCTGTTGACAGAACAACAGGAGTCAGACTTAAAAGAAGTTCCAGAGCATACGTAGGATTAATAAAAGGGGTAATTCCAGTACAGGTGATACCCAAATCTAATCATAGGCCGTATCAGAAGCAATACCCTATGAAACCAGAAGCAATAAAAGGTTTGCAGTTTACCAAGAGCAGATTGTGAGGGACCTTGAGGGAGGGCCAATTCTCGGGGAGATAGTGAGGCCAGAAACAAAGGTGCAGTGTCCTGGAAATCACAGTCTGTTTTTTTTTTTTCAGTTCTGCTGGGAGTACATTGGATGATGGGGTTTTGTGTTGAATTAGAGACAGTGAGACTATTAGTCAATACCTAGGAGAGAAGAGAGGTTACGGTAGCAAAGACAGACAAGAAGGAAATGGTAATAGTGGAGACAGGAGTGAGTGGAAGTGTTACAATTGTGACAAACGGGACATTTTGCTAGAGAATGTGAGGAACTGTGTAGTTACTGTGCAAGGAAAGGGCACCAGTTAAGAAACTGTAGGCAGAAGGGGAAGAGAGAAATCAGGAGTCCTCATGACCTGGCTGTTTGGTTGTTGTTTTTTAATTGGGGTTTTCAAATAAAAAACAACACACCTAGTATGATGTTTATAAAGGGTTGTTGTTTCAATTTTGGGGGGTTTTCAGCAGGTCAAGGGTGATAGGTCTTAGAGGAGCACGCACAGTGAATTTTATGGAGTTTTTCGGTTTTGGCTGAGTTTGGGGTATACATGATTTCTTATGAGAATGAATGTCATGAGGACTTAATGAACACTTGGGATAAGTAACATTTATTAAATATTTAGAATAATGGTAATGTTTGGTATACTATGGGATGGAATTTCAATTGCCTCTGAACTCTGTTTTAACTTTCTGGTGTTAATTAATCATCCACACTGGTAAATTCTAAAGGCATGAGAGGAGGACTTTAAGATAGTTTATTTTACCAATGAATAAAAATAAGGGATGGCAATTGGATGATAAATGACCAATATTACCTAAGTGATTGTTTAGATAGGTGGTAATATTGACACATGGGCAGTGACATGTGTCAAAAGGAGGGATGGATGGTAGAACAGATTAGACAACACTTTGTTGCACATGGGATTACTAATTATAAAAATAAAATAAAATAACAAAAAATAACTTTTCTTCAAGATGTGTTATCTGTGCTCAAAATAATCACCAGGGCAGACAAAGGGCACCTCAGGGTGAGTATCCTCCGGCTAAGTACCCTTTCCAGCAATTGGAAATGGATTTTATAGAGTTATCACGGAGTGAAGGAAAGAAATTTAGAGTAACCCCAGATAAAGATAGGTTATCCCCCTTTGAGAAAGTGTTTGGAAGACCTTACAGAATGCCACAGTTGGCAGGACCAGACAGGCAGACATAGAACTAGAGAGCACCCTAGCAGAACACGTGAGAAGATAATTTATTAACCACACCCGTATGTCAGAGGTTTTGTGCCCCACAGGTGAACTAAAGGAGAAGGTGACCCACTCTATCTAACCAGGAGACTGGTGAGCATCCAGTCCCTAAAAGAAGAAAAACTGGAAGCAGGCCTGTTGGGAAGGGCCTACCAAGTCCTATTGGTTACTGCCTTTGCCAGCAGAATAGCTGAGAGATCCATCTGGGTGCATGTCACACACTGCAAAAAGGTAAACCCAGTTACACCTGACGAACAAACACAGAGTTAGGAGAAAGAACTGATCACCACTAGGGCTCGGGGGTTGGCTCCTTAACGAAGATTCCCTTACCCTGTCTGATCATCCCTGTGTGAGTTCGATAGAAGGTGAAGCAATGGGTTGGCCTCTGGCGTCTGACATGTTCTCAGGGCGAGGGTGGGGATTCACAGGTCTCCTGACGGTAGGTAGCTGTCTGATTGTGGGGGCCATATTCCTAACACACTCAAACCCTCCTGATCCGCCAGAAGTAGTAGTTAACCTAACAACAAGTTGATAAAATAATACCTTAACACAGTCTATGAAGGCATAGGAGACAACTAGACGTAGGGAAAGGGGAAGTACTAGGGACTGTAGGGACTGTAGGGAAGGACATCACCATATGTATGTCACCATGTATATCCTGGGACTATGTAGTTGCTCATACCAAGCGGGGGGGATATGTCAATCTCCATACACAGTTTAAGGACAGGTGTAGTATTGTGAAAGTAGGGAATTACCAGAAATGGCAGTGCGACCCATATAAGGGTAGGTACTGTCTGAAAGTCTGAATTACGCTAAAACAGGTTACAGACCTGAACAAGTGAGATATCCTCTTCAACTGGGGCACCCTATATTGTAAACCTCTCTGAGGGAGGTAGTCAGACCGGGGCTGTGGTGAAGGAGTCTTGTAGTAACTTGCACTATCTGTATCCCCCCGATAACAAAGTCACCCCGACCTAGGTTGCCTCCGTTTGAAGTCTCAGGGGATTCTTATTGTTTTTCTAGGACTAGTAAGATAGGATACAGGGATGGGCATCTTAGCTCCTGCTCCCACACAGAGAATGTCACAACTAAAGAGACCATGACTAATCTCTCCTCTTTGTTGCAGCCAGAGGATTTTAGGAACCAAAACCAGGCCCGTGCTGACATCTGATGGTTGTGTGGTGATAACAGATTGTGAACTCACCTACATACGCAAACAATCAAACGTGTCAGAGACTGGTGAGTTGTCACGTAGAAAGTGGGACCTCCTCCCGGGATCCTTTGATGAAAGGATATATATTGATGGGATAGGAGTACCTCGAGCGGTTCCAGAAGAATTCAAAGCTAGGAATCAAATCGCAGCTGGGTTTGAATCAAGTATTTTCTGGTGGTCAACAATTAATAAAAGCGTAGGTTGGATAAATTATATGTACTATAACCAGCAAAGATTTATAAACCACACTCGTGATGCAATAAAGGGATTTGCTGAGCAGACAGCGGCAACTAGCTTAATGACATGGCAGAATAGAATAGCTTTAGATATGCTTTTGGCTGAGCGGGATGGAGTTTGTGTTCTGTTTGGATCTATGTGCTGTACTTTCATCCCCAACAATACAGCACCGGACGGGTCCGTGACCAAAGCGCTTCAGGAACTCACCACGCTGGCGAAGGAACTGGCTGAGAACTCTGGTATTGATAGCTCCCTAAACGGTTAGTTTGATAACATATTTGGTAAATGGAAAACTATTGTTGTAACTATTCTGGGTGAAGTTATAGCTTCTATGGGTATACTTGTTCTTTGTGGATGTTGTCTTATTCCCTGTGTCTGAGGGTTGGTGAGCAAGGCGGTTTCCCAACAGATGGTGAGATACGGCCCAATCCCGGACTCCGACCTAAGGAATGAAGGATATGACCTACCAGGCTTGGTGGAGGGACGACGACGATCCAGATAATTTGAGACTGGATGTTTTCCTAGAACTATAAATCTCTAGTTTAAAAGTTATTGTAATGATCTTTTGTGTATTAAAGTCTCGTTTTAAGTATGATGTACTAGTTACCATTGCTAAAAAGTAACGTTACGCTTTTAATCATGGGGTAACCCTGATGAACCTGTAATGTTTTTATATGCAAACCAACTTATATACTCCAATGAGTGTGATTAATTTCTATAACAACATATATTTTGTATGTGTGTAATCAGTCAAATTTAGTCAAAGGGTGGAATTGATAGATTAATTATTAATGACTAATTATTACACCCTGAAACTGTGTATAATGTGTTAGAAATGTGTGAGTGTAGGACCAGTAAAGGCTATGGCATTGAGCCACTATTTAGCAATGTGAGTAAGAGTTAGGCCAGACAACAAAGACAACTGAGAAACTAAGTGTCAGGGACGGGCGTAGGTGTGGTGTGGAATCAAATGCAGGATGCAGATGCAAGTCCAAAATACTTTAATAAAGTCCACAGAATGAACGGCTACTGACAGAGCCGGAAGAACAAGGCAAATAACGCACTAAGCGTAAAAGTACAACAAACGCACAACAGTGCGGACTCTCTATAAAAATAGAGCACAAACTGACTGGCAACACCTGCTGACATCGAACAACTACACACAACCACAAGACAGAAACAACGAGAACTTAAAGGACACATAATCAAGACAAAATGAGCAACAGGTGTAACAAAACAGACCAAACCAAACACACACAGAAACAACGAACGGTGGCAGCTAGTACTCGGGGACGACGACCGCCGAAGCCTGCCCGAACAAGGAGAAGGAGCAGCCTGGCAGAAACCGTGACACTAAGATAAAGAGGCCTCCCAATTTAGGGAGGGGAGAAACTGTTATGAAAACATGGTGCAGAATATTGTGAGAACGGCAATAACTGAGTAAAGCAGGGAGTAGGATATGTGTGTGTGTGTGTGTATGTATGTGTGTATGCATGTGTGTATATGTGTGTGTGTGTGTGTGTGTGTGTGTGAACTGAAGGTCAGTAGAGCAGTTTTAGAGTGGAAAACTACAGCCCACCTACAGAGGGGAGGGATTTATTTTTGTATGACGTATGAGTATAAAAGATGGACTCTGAAATTGTGATGGCAGAATTCTCAATGAATAAATATCTCTGACTATGCAGACCGGGACTCTGGCCGTTACTTAAATCCCAAAAGACTTACAACCTTTTGGGAGACGCACAGAGACACTAAAATAGTTTGTTAAATAATTCACATAACACCAACAGAATATAAATCTGAAGTCGATGTGCCTGTGTAGTCATAAGAAGTGTAAGATATTACACTTGATTAACACATCACGAGAACTCTCTTTGCAATTCCTTGAATACTCAGCCAAAAGAAAAGAGAGACTTGAAAACCAGAACTGATGTTGAGAGTGCTGTGAGGACGCCAAAGGTGAAACTTTGAGATAGTACTTTAATAAAGTCTGCAACAGGTAAAAACCCACACACAGTTCTCTGTTCTTAACAAAATCTTCAAATTTCTTGAATTTCATAATCGAAGAGTAGATGATGCAACAACTGAGTAATGCTCACATAAGGCTATGTCTTTGGCCATATTGAGCGTATATTGAATTGAAAACGTCCCTTTGCCCATCCCTTTGTTATGAAAAAGAATGGGAAAATCAGTCAAGGTACTCCATGGGGACGAGTGAATGTAGGCCATATTGACCTAGATGACATAGGACCTACTTTCATCTGATTGGCTTTATCAAGCTTTATTCACTACCAGTTCCCAGGCTTCATCCAAACCACACCTGTCTCACAGCCATATCCTCCTTCTTCCCCTGCAGATCCCAGCTGGAACGTGACATGTCACAGAAAGTAGCAGTACCAGGCCTTAATGCTCAGCATCAGCAGTACATATCAGATTCCCCCACTGTGGCTATATGTTCCCTATTCAAAGTCATGCATGCCATCACTTTATTAATCTCTGTAGAGGTATTGTAGGGAATAACCACTGCATTGAAAAGAGTGAAAAAGCCTCAGTCATATATTTAATCATACCCTAATGCTTGTCATCTCTCTCATGGTAAAGACAGGTCCTACTGAGTAACGGCTAGCAGACATTCTGCTTGTTTGTCCCAAATGTGTCCTCTTACAGTTACCCACATGAAAAAATACTAGTGTATACAATGGTAGGAATTATATAGTCTTCACTGTAGTGTTTTTGCAGACTTTACTGTTGTATTCCCTGTAGTGTTACAGTGAATATTGTAGTATTTACTGCAGTATACTATAGTATTTACAGTTTAGTATAGGTAGTAAAAAAAATTGTAGAATATATTATAGTAATTACTGTAGTGTTTTTGCAGACTGTAGCATACTGTAGTATTTACTGTAGTGTTTTGGGGGATATTACTGAGTATTTACTAAAGTTTTATTATCTTTGACATAGAAGTGGGGGGCTTTCTCCTTGAGGAAATCTACTGGAGAAATACTAAAAGAGCAAATGTTCCATAACATACAGGTGGCACAAATTGGGATATGGGGGAGGGGAATGGGAATGGGCAGGGTTAGGTATATGCAAATTAAATACAGTTGTATTTACTATAATAAAAAAATATATGTGTATTTGCGGACTGTAGTGTTTTTGACATTTCTGTATTATTTACTAGTGGTTTTTTTGTGGATAATACTGTAGTATTTACTATAGCATTCTACAGTATACTACACAATTCTATACTAAGTACTACACATGATTGAGGGATACTACAGTGTGTAGTATAGTATTCTACAGTACACTACTGTTTACTACAGAATTCTATAGTAAGTACTGTAGTATTCTATAGAATTCTGTAGTATTTTTTTATGTGGGTAGTTCCACCATGATTTCCACAATAAGACAACAACTCTGACATAATTTTACTCCAAATGTTATACAGTACGCAATGACAACAACTAGCCTCATGGGCTTTTACTAGAACGTATAATAATTTTGCTTCATTGTCTTACTTATGTAAATGGAGGTGGTGAGATGCCAAGGCCTAGAATGAATAATGATGACACACACACACCCACTCAATGAAAAACTGTGATTTTAATGAAGGTTGGAAAATGACAAATTGATAAAGATCTCCTCCTCATACTTTGCATTGTTACAGTATATGCTTGATTCTTTTCAACAAATCCTCTCTGTCTCTCTCTTTCTCCAGATAGCAGATAACCAGATGATAGGCTATGGCTCCTTCTTCTTCTTGGCTAGTTGCCAGGTCCACTGGCACTCCAATGACTTTGAAGAGGAAAAATTATTCAGGGGACGTGACCTTCGGCAGGAGCAACATCCAACCCTCCAAGGCATGAATATCATCCCTCAGAATAACTGGAGACGAATTCAGATACTTCCAAGTTAACACACATTCTTTTGATTTCAGGAATGACATCAAAATGATCAAAGTCTGGATAGTCAAAGTGGAAACTTAGGAAATCTGCATGGAACATCAATTCATAGTCACGAACAGAAGAGGACCCAAGAGCGCAAGTTCAAATTCAGAGTTCTTTATTCAAGGTTACAGGCGGGAAGAGGAGTCCCAGGGGTGTCAGGGGTCTTTCAGGGTCCTCCTGTGGGTACCCTGTGCTCCGGGGTCACCAAATGTCCGGGGGTGTCCAGTCCAAGTGCTTAGTGTGTGTGTTCCCAGTGATGGAGCGGCGATCGGGCTGAGGGTGGTGAAACGTCTGGGCACGCTCATCTGGTGGTCGGAGACCTGGGGAACACACACACAACAGCAATATGAATGGCAGGCAGAAGTACAGATCAGGGCTGGGCAAATATCGTGGTGAGAGACAGAAGGCAGAAACGAGTTACCGGAGGGGCTGAAGATCGGAGAGTAGTCGAGGTCCAGAAGGCAGGTTGGGATAGACGGGGGCAGTAGAACAAGGGAGGCAGTCAAGAAAGGATCGGTATCACAAACAGGAGTCAGAGCGCAGACAGGCAGGTTACTGGTCCGGGTTTGAAGACGATCTGACAGGGCTTGGTGAAAACCAGGATATACTGGGAGAAGTGGGGAAATGAGTTAGTGGAGAGTAATTAGAACAGAGTGAGGCAAGGTGAGGATGGTGAGTGGGAAAATGCAGTGCAGCTGGCCAGGTAACAAGAGGCAGAGCAGGGGCAGGTGGAGCTGGAAGTGAAGGTGAGTAGAGAGAGGGAGGTGAGCAGAGTGGAAGATAATTGAATGCAATTAATGTTGCTACAGGGAGAGAGAGTGTCATGACAGGACCCCCCAAGGGACGGCCCCAGAAGTCCAAGAACAACATATGCCGGGAGGGTGGAGGGGAGCAGGCGGCGGGTGAGAACTCCTCGAGGTGAGGGAATTCCTCATCCTCAGAAGGAGTGGAGGGTAGGGGAGACAGGACAGGCACTGAGACAGGAGCAGGGGCGGGCCGGACGGCTAGGAACCCTCTTGACGGGCCACGGATTGCAGGTGATCAGGATGTAGTGGGTGGAAGTCAGTGATAAGGTCGGTCCACCATCCCCCCCTGGCCGGGATCCAGGTCCCTCTGAATATCCCTCCCAATCAACGAGGTACTGAGACCCTAACCCCTCGCCCAGAGCGTGTGAGGAGCCGCCGGACGGTGAAGACAGGACCGACATCTACGAGGCGCCGGGAGGAGGTGGGGCGTCTGGAGCTGCAGGGACAGGGGACTTCATGTGACGGGACCTGGGAGAGACGGGAAGGTGGGGGTGGATCGCATGGAAGGGGAACTGAAGTGGACCCCCTGGACGATGACCTTCTGCACAGGAAAAGGACAATGAAGGAGGGGCCAGTCGGGATACAAACCCGCAGCGGCAGATTGGAGACACCGAGACCTTCTGACCAACCCAAGTAGGTGTAGGGTTCCCGGTCGGCACCGACGGGGCGAAGCTGGTTCAGACTTCATGAGCACAGTGGGAGCCTGGGCCCAAGGGGGGAGGGGGATAGCAAGAGCAGAGGACAGTGGAATCCGGCCTGGTGGCAAACAGAGTGAGTACCCGTAGACACACTGAAAGGGGGAGAGCCCGGTGGAGGAACTGGTGAGTGAATTATGGGCATGATTCCACCCAGAGCAGGTGTTGACCCAGGCCCGGGATTGGGGGAAGCCACACACCTCAGTGCCTTCCTCCAGCTCCTGGAGTTCATGCTCAGTCTGGCCGCTTGACTGGGGTGGAATCAGACGATAGCATGGCGGTGGCCCCAAGGAGAGACAGAATCCCAAAAGGTTGATGAGAATTGGGGCCCCGGTTGAATATATTGGGGTAGGCCATGGATAGAAACACAGTCAGGACCACCTGGGAGGTTTTTAGAGAGGTAGTTTGGGAAGGGGGCAAAGGGGTATTTAATAAAGCAACAATGGTAAGGATGACTGTGTGTGTCAGAGGGCGGAAGGCCCGTAAGAAAGTCAGTGAACGACGTGGGACAGGGGCTCTTGGGTATGAGTAGGGGGTTGCAGCAAACTCCAGCAGGAGGCTTGGTTGGGAGTTTGTTTCGGTACAAGTGGGACAAGCTCGGATGAATTCTCGGACATCGTCATCCCCCGCCACCAGAACCGCTGGGGAAGATGTGAAGGCGGTGCGAGAGATGGGGATGACAGGCCAGACGGATTGTGTGCATGAATCACAGGTGACCTGAGATTTGCTGGAAAAAAGAGGGGGTGGGTGCTTGGACTGGCTGGTCAAGAGCCTCCATGACCTGCTTTCGATCTCCCAGGTGAGGGCCACTAGACAAGCGGCTGGGAAGAATGGGAGGTATGGGGTGGTTGCCCCTCTGAAACATCGGGAAAGAGATCAGGTTGATGTTGGAGATCCGGGAGGAGGGAAATTGAAGGTGAAAGAACAGAGACCACCGCGTTGAGGATTAGCCTCCTGGCTGTTTGGATATATCCAGGTTCTTGTGGTTGTCACACTAGTAATGGTTCCTTGACCCATAACCAGGATTAAGGGCAGCTTGAAGCCAACAGTAAATGTGTATGATTCGGAGGGGTTAGCGACGGGAGTAGAAGGCACAGGGGCGCATCTTGCCATCCTCAGCTGCTCTTTGAGAAAGCACTGCACCCACTCCCCACGTCGAAGCATCTACCTCCACCACAAACTGCCTTGTGCATTGGCATCTGGAGGATGGGGAGCAGAAGTGAAACATGTTTGAGGATATTGAAGGCCTTATCAGCAGGATGTCATTGGTAGGTTGTTTAGTGCTGGTTAGCGCCGTGAGGGGTGCAGCCACTGTGCTATAGTTTTGATGAATCTCAAAGTTGGCAAAGCCCAGGAACTGTTGCAACCTCTTCGAGACTCAGGAACTGGCCAGGAAGTGACAGACACCCGTGAGATCATCTGAATGCTGCCCCCGGTACCACATACGGATGAAACGGCCTGGCATGGAACGCACTCCCCCTGCCTTCACGAAAAGAGAGTCTCCAGCAGGCGGCGCAGGACCAACCGGACGTGGTGCGGTGTTTGACAGAGTGAGAATAAAAAAGACAAGGTACACAAATACGAACGATTAGATGTTGAGGATATCATTCACTAGGGCTTGAAAAGGGGATTGGGAGAAGGATGAGAATATTATAGTGGCCGGTTGGTGTGTTGAAGCGTCCTCCACCCCCGACCAGATGGTAGGCATTGCGAAGGTCAGCTTAGTGAATAAGGCCCGCGGCAGTTAAGGCAGACGAAAGGGCAGTGGGTAGCGATTCAACGTGATGTCGTCAGACCCGGTAATTATGCATGGAGAAGAGAACCGCCCTGGTGGAAAAAGAATCGTGGGGAAGAGACAATATCCCGGAGGCAAGAGAGTCACTAAATCTATGGCCCTTTCCGGGGCTGACAGTGAATACAGACGAACCTTGGGAGGTAAGGGGTGCCAGGCAGGAGACTCAAAATAAGGTGTGTGGGGGGAAGATGTCTGGATTTGTTGAACACCCTCAGGCTGTGGTAATAGGACGGAACAGATATGGTAGGTAGATTTCGGTGAAGGGCAGGGTGGCCCCCTAAAAGGAAAGTCCCCCACTCACGGATGTGTTAGATGTGGGGTGATGCTGAGAGCCACGGGAATGAGTGGTGGCCAGGTGAGTGTAGGAGGTGAAACGGATGGATCGGTGGTTCCTGACAGCAGGATTGTCACAGGGGCGGAGATATGGAGTGGAAAGTGTAAGATGATGCCCATCCAGGGTGTGCAGGAATGGGTTGTGTAGTTGATGATGGTTCACGCCCAGTTGCTGTGCAAGCTTCAGGGTCATGATGTTTGCTTCGCGGAATCCACAAGGGAGGCAATGTATGAGTTTGTCAGAAAGCTGAAGGAGATGAAGCAGGGTTTGGATGGAGGGAGACCGAAGGTTGTTGACGCCCACCCGGATCTCCGCACACCTGGTGAGTGTTGGGACAATAGACACGGTGATTCTCGCCACCACAGTAGAGGCAAAGGTTGGAGCTGAGAGGGCGACGCTCGGGAGTCAGAGAGGCAATGCCAACATGGGCTCAGGACACGGATTGAGTTGGTATGGGATTGACAGGCAGGGGCTGGACAGAAGCGGAATAGCCCAGTAGGATGGCAGGTTGATGAGACGGCCCTCTCCCCCCCCTCCGGGTCTGTATAGGCGGTCAATGCGAACGGCAACAAGGAGATCAAGCGTTGAGGGGGATTGGGAAACAACGCTGATATAGGGCAGGCTATGGAGGAAGGTTGTACAGTGCCTCTGGGTTAAACGAGCTTTGACGCCAGGGTAACGAAAGTACTGGAGAAGTCTGCCACTGTCCGATTGCCCTGACGGATGGTGAGCAGAGCTTGTGAGTGGGCTGTTGGCGAAGCTAGGTCGAAAGACCTTAACATCTCCTCCTCAAAGGCACTGAAGGAAGCACAGGCCGGGGTTTGCCGGGTCGCACTCCGGCCGTCTCACAAGAGCGACCGGTGAGATGTGTGATGAATACCTCCCACCTTGGCCCTCTGTTGAGAAAGTTGGGCTGTAGTGAAACTGGATCTCGCAGCTGCTCAAGAATGGTCTTTACTTGCTTCGGTTGCCATCAAAACGCTCCGGGTTCCCAACTCCTTGGTTAGGAGCGTGGGGATCTGGTGGCAGACTGCCGGGCCTGAGTAGCATTGGGACCTCCAGCGGAGGGATGAAGGAGTATGGGTGGTACAGGAACAAAAGGACCAGGGGGGTGAGGTGGAGTAGGGGCTTGGAGAGAAGTTGCAGGGCTTGGGCTTTGCTGTTGTTGCTGCAGTTGGAACTGTTGTGCTGCTGGTTGAATAGCTGGAGAAGGGAAGCGATGGCCACATCCGAATGTCTCCTCAGAGCCGCTCAGTGCTGTAGGGCAGGTGCCTCGCTCCTCCTCCATCGTGGTCAGGGAGTGCGCTGGAAGTCATGATGGTAGATCGTTTGTCAGAACAGAAGAGGACCCAAGAGCGCAAGTTAAATTCAGAGTTTTTATTCAAGGTTACAGGGGGAAGAGGAGTCCCAGGGGTGTCAGGGGTCTTTAGGGTCCTCCTGTGGGTAACTGTGCTCGGGGGTCACCAAATGTGGGGGTGTTAGGTCCAAGTGGTTAGTGTGTGTGTTCCCAGTGATGGAGCGGCGTATGGGCTGAGGGTGGGGAAACGTCTGGGCAGCTCATTGGGGTGGAGACTGGGGGAACACACACACACAACAAATAAGAATGGAGCAGAAGTAAGATCAGGGCTGGGGAAATATCGTGGTGAGAGACAGAAGGCAGAAACGAAGGTTAAGGAGGGGCTGAAGATCGGAGAGAAGTCAAGTCAGAAGGGCAGGTTGGGATAGAGGGCAGTAGAACAAGGAGGCAGTAAGAAAGGATAGAGAAAAAAGTCAGAGCGCAGACAGGCAGGTTAATTGGTCGGGTTTGAAGACGATCTGACAGGGCTTGGCTGAAAACCAGGGTTTGATATATGGGAGAGGAGGGGGAAATGAGTTAGCTGGCAGAGTAATTAGAACAGAGTGAGGCAAGGTGAGGAGGGTGAGTGGGAAATGCAGTGCAGCTGGCCAGGTAACAAGAGCAGAGCAGGGCAGGTGGAGCTAGTTAGGTGAGTAGAGAGAGGGAGGTGAGCAGAGTGGAAGATAATTGAATGAAAAGTTGCTACCAGGGGAGAGAGAGAGTGCTCATGACATTCATAGTCAATATACTGGACCAAACAATGTATTGCTTGAAAAGTGAGTGATTTTAAGAGATATGTCTGATTGTCTGTTATCTATGCAATGGCTCTGTTCTGTCAGACCAAAGTATTCTGTTTGTGGGCTGAGACTGAGAGAAGTTGAGAAAATGATGCTTTATAGCTTGAAATGACAAAGAAACAATGCTTTTACCTGAGACACCTGCCATTTTGTTGTATTACAATAGTAGGAGTGTAGCTGAACTTACGAATCATGAGCTTCCAAAAGAATGGAGGCAGTGTAAAGGCAAGGGGACAAACAATATAACTCGTCTGGAGGAAGGTCACGAATCAACTGAGAGGGTAAGTATAAGGCAGTCTGATGAGATTGCTGTGCTATCCTCAAAAATATATATTTCTTCATGGTGAGGATAAATGCATGACCATCAGATATGATCGCATCCAGAGCAGTGAGAGAGATAACGGATGTCTCTTCATTTATTACAGTGGTTAAATAGAAAGGCTTGGTGCTGAGAGGGTACATTTTACACTGAGCAACCAAATCCCTCTCAGCCAGAGGCCATAACTCCACTCCATACTCCGTCTGGTGAATAGAACCCAAGACTATTGGAACAAAGGAGAAATCAGAGAACGTCGTTTCTTTTTGTACTTTCTACCCCTTTTTGTGATATCCAATTGGTAGTTACAGTCTTGTCCCATCGCTGTAACTCCCATACAGACTTGGGAGAGAGCCATGCGTCCTCCGAAACACGACCCTGCCAAGCCGCACTGCTTCTTGACACACTGCTCACTTAACCCAGAAGCCAGCCACACCAATGTGTCTGAGGAAACGCCGTACAACTGGCGACCAAAGTCAGTGCCTGGCCCACCACAAGGAGTCGGTAGAGCACGATGGGACAAGGACATCCCAGCCAGCCAAACCCTCCCCTAACCCGGACGACGCTGGGCCAATTGTGCGCCGCCTCATGGGTCTCCCAGTCGCGGCCGGCTGCAACACAGCCTGGGATCGAACCCGGGTCAGTAGTGACGCAGTGCCTTAGACCGCTGCGCCACTCGGGAGGGCCAGGAACGTCATTTCTAAGGAAACACAGGGCTACATTTTTAAAAAACCTAACACAATGGTAAATCTTAGAGCTGGCGGTAGCATTATAGGTTCGGGGTGTGTCAGAAATATTTGTGCTATTTTCACAACTGGAATTATGGGCGCAGTAGCTGGCGGTGGTGCAAAAGGGCTGAGTTTTGATGAATAAACAAGTTGTGGGTGTGTCGAGGATTGGCCCCTCACTGGCCAATCAGAACGTGATCCATGGCTAAATATGTGTTTGCTTCAAGTTGTGTATTTATGGTCTTTTATGTATTTTGCGTTGTAAACAACTGCAATTCTAATGTTAGTCCGTTATAGCCTAGTTCATTAAATAGCCAACCCCATACTTGCTAAATATATTGAACATGTTTGCAGTCCACATTGTTCTAATTGCATTGCTTCAATATGGAAATACATACTTAAACATAGGCTATAGCATTCACACTGATATAGAGGCTAGGTCTACTGTAAATTGCAGTCTGGACAAAACCTAGTCAATAAGCAAGATTAAATTCCCTAGGCTACTGATAAGGCCTAAAAAGACAGTATATCAATCTAATCAAATGCTAATAAAAATGAAACAACAACTTGTTTGAAATAAGCTACTGTATGTCTAAATGCAGATACAGGCATCATAATTGCTCCCTGTGGGCATATAATACAGACAAGGCAACTTAGACTATGGAGGGTTTTACACACATCTAAACTTTTCATAGGAGCTGGATAAAGAACCAATATAAAGAGAAAGGGGGAATGTTCACTCACCATTATACTGCTCGCAAATGGAATGTTTTATAAACATCATGGAACCATCTTACAGATCATATTTGCACTTCTTCAGAAATAGCAGATGAAATTGCATTGCATTCGAGCCATGTAAGTCGCTCTGGATAAGAGCGTCTGCTAAATGACTAAAATGTAAATGTAAATGTAAATCTCACCATTAACCCATGGACGGTGAATCTTTCTAATAAGTTTTGATTTTAATTAAATGAAACTAAAAACAATCAATCTGTTTTTTAAACCAACAACAATATTTCTAATTAGGATCGGGTCAGAAGCATGATATCATAAATCGCTTTTCTCGTTCCATGGCACTGTGTGCACACATAGGCCTAAATGTAATTATGCATAACATTTGCACATCTATACAAAATGCTAGGCTCCTGTCAATTGTATCGTTGCCTATGTGCGAGAACTGAATATTTTGGAGGAGCGTGTCTTCGGTAATTGGACAAGGGGCGCTCTTTGAAAATGGGGATGGATAGACTATGAACAAGCGAAATGCAGGTATGTAAATTGTAAATAAAATGTCAAATCACTCTCAGTAGACCATTTAAAACCCCTTTATTTATAGGCTACTTTTGGCTAATGGCCAGGATAAAACGACGCACCTGCTAAACCAGACTTGATTAAGGGGAGGGTATGCTATGCTTGGTTTTAATTAAATTAAACGAAATGAGGGGAAAACAATCTTTTTTTATGTTTCTACCCACTGGGCACAGACTTCATTTCTACGTCTAGTTGAATTTACATTTGATTGAGTTGTCAACTAACGTGAATTAAACGTGAAATCAACAACAAATGTCACCATGTCAATGGATTTCAAATCAAATCAAATTGTATTTTCACATGCGCCGAATACAACAGGTGTAGACCTTACAGTGAAATGCTTACTTACAAGCCCTTAACCAACAATGCAGTTTTAAGAAAGAATAACAAAAAAATCATTAAAAAATACAATATAAAATAACACAAAATAAAAGTAACAAATAATTAAGGAGAAGCTGTAAAAATAACAATAGCAAGGCTATATACAGGGGGTACTGGATGGCAGGAAGCTTGGCCCCAGTGATGTACTGGGCCGTATGCACTGCCCTCTGTGGTGCCTTGCGGTCGGGCGGCCGAGCAGTTGCCATACCAGGCAGTGATGCGACCAGTCAGGATGCTCTCGATGGTGCAGCTGTAAAACCTTTTGAGGAGCTGAGGACCCATGCCAAATCTTTTCAGTCTCCTTAGGGGGAATATGTTTTGTCGTGCCCTCGTCACAACTGTCTTGGTGTGCATGGACCATGTTAATTTGTTGGTGATGTGGACACCAAGGAACTTGAAGCTCTCAACCTGCTCCACTACAGCCCCGTCAAAGAGAATGGGGGCGTGCTCGGTCCTCTTCTTTTTCCTGTAGTCCAAAATCATCTCCTTTGTCTTGATCACGTTGAGGGAGAGGTTGTTGTCCTGGCACCACACGGCCAGGTCTCTGACCTCCTCCCTATAGGCTGTCTCGTCGTTGTCGGTGATAAGGCCTACCACTGTTATGTCATCGGCAAACTTAATGATGGTGTTGGAGTCGTGCCTGGCCATGCAGTCGAGTGAACAGGGAGTACAGGAGGGGACTGAGCATGCACCCCTGAGGGGCCCCCGTGTTGAGGATCAGTGTGGCGGATGTGTTGTTACCTACCCTTACCACCTGGAGGCGGCCCGTCAGGAAGTCCAGCATCCAGTTGCAGAGGGAGGTGTTTAGTCCCAGGGTCCTTAGCTTAGTGATGAGCTTTGAGGGCACTATGGTGTTGAAAGCTGAGCTGTAGTCAATGAATAGCATTCTCACATAAGTGTTTCATTTGTCTAGGTAATAGTTTGCAAGCCCTGCCACATCCGACGAGCATCGGAGCTGGTGTAGTACGATTCAATCTTAGTCCTGTATTGACGCTTTGCCTGTTTGATCGTTCGTCGGAGGGCATAGCGGGATTTCTTATAAGCGTCCGGGTTAGAGTCCCGCTCCTTGAAAGCGGCAGCTCTACCCTTTAGCTCAGTGCGGATGTTGCCTGTAATCCATGGCTTCTGGTTGGGGTATGTACGTACGGTCACTGTGGGGACGACGTCATCAATGCACTTATTGATGAAGCCAGTGACTGATGTGGTGTACTCCTTAATGCCATCGGAAGAATCCCGGAACATATTCCAGTCTGTGCTAGCAAAACAGTCATCTAGCTTAGCATCTGCTTCATCTGACCACTTTGTGAGGGTGAGGGAGAGCTTTGTATGCGTCTCTGTGTGTGGAGTAAAGGTGGTCTAGAGTTTTTTTCCCTTTGGTTGCACATTTAACATGCTAGTAGAAATGAGGTAAAACGGATTGAAGTTTCCCTGCATTAAAGTCCCTGGCCACTAGGAGCACCGCATCTGGATGAGAGTGTTCCTGTTTGATTATGGCCGTATACAGTTCATTGAGTGCGGTCTTAGTGCCAGCATCAGTTTGTGGTGGTAAATAGACAGCTACGAAGAATATAGATGAAAACTCTCTCATGAGATACTCTACCTCAGGCGAGCAAAACCTCAAGACTTCCTTAGATATCGTGCACCAGCTGTTGTTTACAAATATACATAGACCACTACACCTTGTCTTACCAGAGGCTGCTGTTCTATCCTGCCGATACAGTGTATAACCCGCCAGCTGTATGTTATTCATGTCTTCGTTCAGCCACGACTCGGTGAAACATAAGATATTACAGTTTTTAATGTCCCGTTGGTAGGATATTCGTGCCTGTAGTTCGTCCACTTTATTATCAAGCGATTGTAAATTGGCCAATAGTATCGATGGCAAAGACAGATTAGCCACTCGTCGCCAGCTCCTTACCAAGGACCCCAATCTCCTTCCGCGATATATCCATTTCTTTCTACTGCGAATGACGGGGATGAGGGCCCTGTCGGGTGTCTGGAGCAAATCCCTAACCGTCCGACTCATTCAATAATTTTTTGGGGTCCAGTTCAAGGTGAGTCATCACTGTTCTGATGTCCAGAAGCTCTTTTCGGTCATAAGAGACGGTAGCAGCAACATTATGTACAAAATAAGTTACAAACAATGCGAAAAAAACACACAAAATAGCACGGTTGGTTAACAGTCCATTAAACGGCAGCCATCCCCTCTGGCACCATTTAGGTTAAAAGTTGGGTGAAAAAACTACTAAATTCCGGTATGTTGATTAATTTTAGCAAATCCAATCAATTTTCCACGTTGATTCCTACATCATCATATATTTTTTTTTGTTGAAATGACGTGGAAACAACATTGATTCAACCAGTTTTTGCCCAGTGGATAAATATGAGATTCACGACACAAAAGGTACATCTCTCCTCCCATGGGCACTGTGTGTCATGGCTGGATAGGCTGTGCTTCCACTCTCAAAATCCATGCCATTATCAACTGTGTTACCGTTAACAACTGCTTTTTGTGGGTCTTAAAACATCCAATTAGCGCTGCATGAAATTGTCACTTTTGCACTTGTTTTTAAGGACACACCTCAAATATTGCCACCCCTCCCACCTCAGCACAAGCGAGCTGATGTTAGACAGGTAAATTGCCGAACCTGGTGTTAGGGCTGGAAAAGGCCAGTGCGCCAGGTTTTACATTACGTAATTGCAAACTAATGTTTGTTTGACACTTGTGCCTCCTTAGCACCAGCCAAAAATAGAGCCCACAGTGAAAATAGCCTTAAAATTTCACGACACAATCTTAATGATTATACTGTTGTCTTTGTTTGTTTCCTATAGCATAGGTGAGGAACAAGCAGTGTGCAACAATAATGCCCAAAGACAAACCATTCAAGCCAAGGTACTCTCTGTCAAAGTCATTATTGACAAGGCAGTAATGTCATAGCATTTAGCATTACATAAATAACCTAATTAATGGATTTCAGATCATACTAATTGGGACATACAGAGCTCAACAGGATATCCTAATACTGTACACTCCTTCGGTCACTAATGGAAAACATCAATATTCATACATTTCATGAGGCTAATATGAAAACATGTTTAATATATGAAATGAAGAATGGACATCCATTACTTGGAGAGGTATCAGGTTAATGTTATTGACCTGCACTGCTTGCTTGTTGAAGATTGTATTATATTTTACCACTGGTGTTTTTTTCACCACAGAATTATTTTATTTTTCATGATTTCTTGGTGCATTAGGGAAAGGTTCATTGGATTTGATTGGAAGTAGCTGGAACTTAACCCTGATTGCTTCCGGTGTGAACAGGCTTTGCAATGTAATTAGGAATGTCATTACAGATTCTGCATGGGTAGTACATCCCAAACCTATTTTATAACTGTCTGAATATAAAAAAAAGTGTTTCTCTGTTTGTCCTATATGCTGCATTCATGTCATGTCGGAAACTCAGGACCTTCGAGTTAAAATGTACGTAAGTTATTTGTGTAGAGTTTCCTATTGGTTGATTCTGATACCTCGCAAGTGGGAAACTCGGGATGCGACACTTCCGCCTAAGTTAACAAGTTGGAAATGTCAGAGTTTCCGACATGACGTGAACGTGGCATAAACCTCTATACGTGGTACATTTCACTCCGCTATCCCCGGCATAATGCCTTGTTCACGTCATGTCAGAAATGTGGAAACTCCGACATTTCCGACTTGTTTACCTAGGCGGAAGAGTCGGATTCCGAGTTTCCCACTTGGGAGGTATCAGAATCAACCAATAGGAAGCTCTAGTCTACGCAAATAACTTACTTTAATTTTAACTCGGAGGTCCCAAGTTTCCCACATGAAGTGAATGTGCCATTATACACGTGCCACGTTCAACCAATTAGCAAGTCAAACAGTTCCGACTTGCACGTGAACCCGGCATTAGCACAAAACACAGTTTCTAAATGTTTGCAAATGTTTGTTCATGATGCTAGCGATTAAAAACAAAATAAGTATTTGGTCAATAACAAAAGTTTCTCAATTCTCTTTGTTATATACCCTTTGTTGGCAATGACACAGGTCAAACGTTTTCTGTAAGTCTTCACAAGGTTTTCACACACTGTTGCTGGTATTTTGGCCCATTCCTCCATGCAGATCTCCTCTAGAGCAGTGATGTTTTGGGGCTGTCGCTGGGCAACACAGACTTTCAACTCCCCTCCAAAGATTTTCTATGGGGTTGAGATCTGGAGACTGGCTAGGCCACTCCAGGACCTTGAAATGCTTCTTACGAAGCCACTCCTTTGTTGCCCGGGCGGTGTGTTTGGGATCATTGTCATGCTAAAAAGACCCAGCCAAGTTTAATCTTCAATGCCCTTGCTGATGGAAGGAGGTTTTCACTCAAAATCTCACGATACATGGCCCCATTCATTCTTTCCTTTACACGGATCAGTCGTCCTGGTCCCTTTGCAGAAAAACAGCCCCAAAGCATGAAGTTTCCACCCCCATGCTTCACAGTAGGTATGGTGTTCTTTGGATGCAACTCAGCATTCTTTGTCCTCCAAACACGACAAGTTGAGTTTTTACCAAAAAGTTATATTTTGGTTTCATCTGACCATATGACATTCTCCCAATCCTCTTCTGGATCATCCAAATGCACTCTAGCAAACTTCAGACGGGCCTGGACATGTACTGGCTTAAGCAGGGGGACACGTCTGGCACTGCAGGATTTAAGTCCCCGGCGGCGTAGTGTGTTACTGATGGTAGGCTTTGTTACTTTGGTCCCAGCTCTCTGCAGGTCATTCACTAGGTCCCCCCGTGTGGTTCTGGGATTTTTGCTCACCGTTCTTGTGATCAGTTTGACCCCACGGGGTGTGATCTTGCGTGGAGCCCCAGATCGAGGGAGATTATCAGTGGTCTTGTATGTCTTCCATTTCATAATAATTGCTCCCACAGTTGATTTATTCAAACCAAGCTGCTTACCTATTGCAGATTCAGTCTTCCCAGCCTGGTGCAGGTCTACAATTTCGTTTCTGGTTCCTTTGACAGCTCTTTGGTCTTGGCCATAGTGGAGTTTGGAGTGTGACTGTTTGAGGTTGTGGACAGGTGTCTTTTATACTGATAACAAGTTCAAACAGGTGCCATTAATACAGGTAACGAGTGGAGGACAGGGGAGCCTCTTAAAGAAGAAGTTACAGGTCTGTGAGAGCCAGAAATCTTGCTTGTTTGTAGGTGACCAAATACTTATTTTCCACCATAATTTGCAAATAAATTCATAAAAAAATCCTACAATGTGATTTTCTGGATTCTTTTTTCTCAATTTGTCTGTCATAGTTGGCGTGTACCTATGATGAAAATTACAGGCCTCTCTCATCTTTTTAAGTGGGAGAACTTGCACAATTGTTGGCTGACTAAATACTTTTTTTCCCCACTGTGTGTGTGTGTGTGTGTGTATATATATATATATATAACCATTGATATAGATAGCTTATACGCCAATATCAACACAGTAGTAGGGATAGAGGCAGTTAGAACACTTTTCAATAGGTTTCCAGATAGGGATAGACTGGACAACGACATATTAGAACTATTAGAGATCAGCCTGACGAGCAATGACTTCAGGTTTAATGGTGCTTT